>NC_056743.1:1811004925-1811304925 GCF_019279795.1 Protopterus annectens
CCAAGAAAATTATTTTCTTGTGCCCCTGTTGAGCAGAGCCACAGAGTTGATCCCCTATTTCCCATCCAATCATCAAGATTTTTCTTGAAGAGTGCTAATGAGGAGCTTTGATATAGATAGGTAGTTTGTTCCAGAGTATGGAAAGTCTCTGGGACAGGAATCTATCCCTTCAGTATGTTTTGTTTATTGTGGTGACAAGGTTTAGGTCCTTACAGCGTGTAGCTCGGAGGGATTGGGATTTCTTTAAGTGGAGCATGTCCAATAGGTCTGGGTTTGACATAGCTTTGTATGTTAGGCAGAGATCGCCTCTGAGTAGGCGATATGCGACGGAGTAAAGCTGGAGGATTTTGAGACGGTCTGCATAGGGCATCTGTTTGAGGCCAGTAATCCTCTTTGTGATGTATTTCTGAGGCCTTTCCAGTTGTTGTAGATGTCTTGCGAGGTACATAACAAAAGGGGAATTATACTCTATAATGGGTCTAATGAGTGACGAGTAGAGGGGAACAATGACCTCTTTTTTCCTGGATGAGAAACCATTTGTGATGAGGTGTGCCACGTAGAAGGATTTCCTGACTACTGTGGTGATGTGATTATCAAAGGAGAGACTACTGTCCACCTGTGTCCCAAGGTCTCTTATCACACTTTCGGTGTTAAGTGTCTATGTGGTAGCTCATGGGTACAAAGTTTTTACCAAAGGGGATGACAATGCAATTTTTGGCATTGTTTTACCAAAGGGGATGACAATGCAATTTTTGGCATTGAGCTTGAGGCCATGGCTTTGAAACCAGGCATCTGTCTCAGTGAGGCCCGTTTGTAGGATGTCCACATCATTAGGAGTTTCAATTATGGCTCCTGGTTTGCAGTTATCTGCAAACTTTTTTTAGCCAAAGACCTTCTGTGTTAGCCTGTACTTCAGAAAAGTAGATACCAAACAGGAGAGGACTCAGGACTGATCCCTGTGGTACTCCACTTGTCACTGGTCTGAAGTCGGATATGGAGTCTGCTACTTTCACAGTGCGGGCTCTGTCAGTGAGCCAGTTGTCAACCCATCTTGTGACATAGGGATTTATACCTAGTTTAGTGATTTTATCTATAATTCCAGAGTGGAGGATGGTGTCAAAAACCTTGGCGACATCTAGATAGGCTTATCCTCGTCTACAGCTTTGGTGACTGCTTCAGAGAAATCAATCAGGTTTAGGAGATATGATCTGCCTTTTACAAACCCGAACTGGGTGGGGTCCAGACTTTGGAGATTACCAATGTATTTCTTTATAAGTTCCATGATGATACGTTCCATGGCCTGGCAGACCAGGCTCGTTAGGCTAATGGGGCAGTAGTTCCCGGGGTCCATGGTGGCTCCCCCTTTGTGGAGTGGGATAACTGTCGTTGTGCACCATTCAGTGTGCACAAAGCCTGAGGTGAGGATTTGATTGAACATAGTGCTTAGGTGGGGTGCCAGTTCTTTCTGTAGTTCATGTAGAACACAGCCTGGGATGTTGTCAGGTCCCATGGATGCTGTGTTCTTGGCTTTGGAGAGTGTGTTTTTTACCTGTACAGCCGTGATTACAGGGACTTTACATTCTTCTGGTATAGAGATGGGCCCTTTAGGGGGTGTGGGGTGGGTAAAGTTAGCACTGAACCTATCTGCCAGGATGTTGGCAATATCAGTTGGTTCTGTATATTAAGTGCCATTGTGCTGTAACTCAGAGCAGATCTGAGTGTTGCCATTGAGATTCTTGACATAGCTATGGAATGCTTTGTGGTTGTCTTTAGAATCAGTGGCGATTTTGTTTTCATAACTAGCTTTGGAGGATTTTATGAGGGATCTCAGCTTCTTACTGAGGCTGACCAGGTTGTTCTTCCAGTCATGGGATTTTATTCTTTTTTGCAACAGTTTCTTTCTTCTGTTGCAGAGTTTGTTTATGGCAGGGAACCACCCAATTGGCTTCCTTTTTTTGGAGGATAGCATCTTGGTTCTGTTAGGGATAGCACGATCCATGCACTTGTGTAAGTGTTTATAAAGTGCATTTGTGTAGGATTCAGCAGTCGTACCTCTATTGTCCGTCTGCATCGGTGTTGTGAAGTTTGCCACTTATGTCTTAAGAAGTGTGAAGTTGGCTTTGGAGAAATTTTTACAGTGGTTTCCCTAATGGGGGGGGGGGGGGATGTGGCTGTCTAGGTTGATTATATTGTGGTTGGATCTGACCAATGAGGAATTGACCTCTGGTGTGGAACACCGGTCACCCATGTTGGTAATGACCAGGTCTAGGATATGGGGGTGTGGATAAGTTGATCCAAGGCAGTGGAAAGTACAGCTGTGTACTCCTACCATAAATGTAGATGTTCGAGTGTCTTCACTGTTGCAGTCATGACTGTCTTTCTTGCCGTGCGGTGATAGCAGTTTGCAAGTGCCGGTCGGCTGACTCCTGACGAATTTTTCTATATACTTCGGTCCGAAGACTTTCTTCTCCAGAATGAGATGGGATGCAAAGAGGTCTATGTGAGGACATCTCCAGACTGCTGTTATCATCCTGAATATTTTGGTGTCCAGCATCCACTCGTGTGGATCCGAAAGGTTTCTGCTCAAACTGTCTGCCAGGAAGTTTTGTTTCCCTGGTAGAAACTGAGCTTGAAGATCCAGATTGCAAGCTAGAGCTGTGTTCCATAGATCCATGGCTAGTCTGCAAAGGGGGTAGGAATGAGATCCCCCTTGCTTGTTTATGTACCACATAACTGTGGTGTTGTCTGTCCGCATTAATAGTTGTCCTGGTAGTAAAAGATTCCTGAAGGCCAACAGAGCTTTCTGAACGGCTAACATTTCCTTTAAGTTGATATGCAGGTGCTTTTGATCCTTTGTCCAAAGGCCCTGCAGACAATGGCCCTGAAAATGGGCTCCCCAAGCATAATCCGAGGCGTCCGTGGTTAGAATCTGAGTGGCAGGAGGCAGACGAAAAGGTTTCCCTTTGTTTAGAGCACATGCCCTGGACCACCAAAGAAATTCCTTTTGAAGGCAAGGAAGGACGGAGATCAGTATGTCTAAACTGTGACAATGCTGAGACCATACACTTTTTAGGTACCACTGTATTTTCCTCATGTGTAGTCTTGCATATGGTACGAGAAGGATGCAGGAGGCCATGTAACCCAAAGCCTACAGGAATTTCCTTGCAGATAGTTGAGTTAGAGTTGCCAAGGTTTTGAAAGTTGAAGCCAGCTGTAATTGTTTTTTGGATGTCAGAAATGCCATCTGGGTTGTGGTGTTTAGAAGTGCACCCAGAAAAATGATCTGTTGTGATGGTGTCAAAGTTGACTTCTTTATGTTTACAGAGAATCCCAGGAACTTGAGGAGGTTCTGTACAAATTCTAGATGCTGGAGTAAGACATCCTTGCTGTCTGCCTGAATTAGACAATCGTCCAGATAAGGGTAAATTTGAATTCCCTTGAGTCTGCAGTAAGCTACTACTGGAGCCAGGCATTTGGTGAAGACCCTGGGCGCAGTAGATAATCCAAAGGGCAGCGCAGAGAATTGAAAGTGCCTTGATCCGGCCTTGAACCTGAGGTATTTTCTGCGATCCTGCCTGATGGGAATGTGTAAATATGCCTCCTTTAAATCCAAAGTTACCATCCATGCATCTTTGGACAGAATTGGAAGTAGCTGCTGTAGAGTAAGCATCTTGAATTTTGGAATCTCTAGAAAGGTGTTCAAGACCGACAGATCCAGAATGGGTCTCCATGAGTTTTGCTTCCTTGGGACTAGAAAGAGCCTTGAGTAAAAACCTTTTCCCATCTCTGAAAGAGGAACCAGCTCTATGGCATTCATAGCCAAAAGAGCTTCCACCTGGTTTAAGGCCTCCATCCATTGATGTTTTGGAAGGTCTGGCCATCCACTTGGCCTTGGCAAAGTATGAAAATGGAATTTGTAACCTCTTAAAACCACATCCAAAACCCATTTGTCTTGGGTTATTTGAGTCCAATGTTGATAAAAAAGAGAGAGTTTTCCTCTGAGAGGGGCTTCCAGGCAAGAAGTTCCTGTAGCCCAAAAGAGGGAGTCATTGAGTTTGTTTCCTTTGAGATTGTGACCTGTCCTCTCCTCCCCTAGGGGTGGAAGCAGTCCACTGTCTTGGTCTATAAGCAGCTTGTGTTTGAGGCCTCCTTCTGGAGCGTCTATATCTACCCCTCTGAGGCCTGTCTGAAGTGGGAAAGGACCAATTTTTTGAAGGCCAATTCCTGCTAAATCTAGGTGGCTGTACTTGTAAGAAATCTTTAACTGTTTGCATGGATTTCGCCTTATCCTCCATCTTTTTAATCACCTCTTCTGCTTTTGATCCAAACAAAACATTATGCTGAACAGGAGCATCCAATAATTTAGCCTATACTTGTTCAGGTAAATTTTGTTCCTTTAGCCATGCATGCCTTCTAATGACTGTGCCAGAGGCCGCAGCCCTACAAGAAGCCTCCAAGGCATCAAATCCACAGTGTAAACCATGCTTCCCAACCTGTTCAATGGCATGCAATAAGTCATGTAATTCCTTATCATCTGCACAGGCAGAAATGGAAGTAAGCTTTTGTTTTAAGACAGACAAGAGAAATTGCTGGTATTTAAGCATATGAAACTGACAGTTTAAAGCCCTAATGGACAAAGTAGCAGAAGTGTACACCTTTTGCCCCATCTTTCTAAGGATCGAGAATCCTTTTCAGTAGGAATGGGATTTTTGGCAGAAGCGGCCTTAACTCCCTTAGGACCCTGAGAAATGGTTTCAGGGTCAGCAGCAGGGTTCTTGTATAAAAACTGATGGGAATCAGGAACCCTGTAATATCTATCAGGCTTAACAGGAGCAGGAGGAAAAGAGTCAGGGGTTAAGTTAGCCTCCGAAAAGGCATCATCCACAATATCCAAAACAGGAGGAATAGCCAGGGGTCTATGTTGGGGAAGAAGAAGAAAATCCCTCAGTCTTTTCTTGGATTCCAAATACTCCTGTCCTTCCCAGTGGAAATGTTCCCTCCTTTCATGTAAAGTTTCCCCAAAAGAGAAATCCTCAGGGGGAGAAGCCGAAGGAATGGATTCTTCAGCATCAGAATCCTCATAAGGAGGGAAAGAATATTCCTGATCAGAAGAAGAAGAAACTGAGGGAACAGAAGCCTGATCAGAGGAATCATAATAAACATCCTGCCTTGGCCTTTTGTCTGGAGGGGGATGTGAACCCCTAATCATAGTAAGTAAATCCTCTGCCATCTTGAGTAACTGTTTCTGTGACTTGGGAGCCGGTTCAGAAGAGGCCTGTGCTGAAGACTTTGATTTAGAAGGAGTCTTTGCCTTTGTCTTTGGCTTTGGTGACTGCTTCAAAGAAATCAATCAGGTTTAGGAGACATGATCTGCCTTTTACAAACCTGAACTGGGTGGGGTCCAGACTTTGGAGATTACCAATGTCTGAAGTTCCATGATGATACGTTCCATGGCCTTGCAGACCAGGCTCGTTAGGCTAATGGGGCAGTAGTTCCCAGGGTCTATGGTGGCTCCCCCTTTGTGGAGTGGGATAACTGTCGCTGTGCACCATTCAGTGTGCACAAAGCCTGAGGTGAGGCTTTGACTGAACATAGTGCTTAGGTGGGGTGCCAGTTCATTCTGTAGTTCATGTAGAACGCAGCCTGGGATGTTGTCAGGTCCCATGGATGCTGTGTTCTTGGCTTTGGAGAGTGTGTTTTTTACCTGTGCAGCCGTGATTACAGGAACTTTGCATTCTTCTGGTATAGAGATGGGCCCTTCAGGGGTGAAAAGTTAGCACTGAACCTATCTGCCAGGATGTTGGCAATATCAGTTGGTTCTGTATATTAAGTGCCATTGTGCTGTAACTCAGAGCAGATCTGAGTGTTGCCATTGAATCTAGACAAAGCTATGGAATGCTTTGTGGTGGTCAGGGCGATTTTGTTTACCAAGCAAGGAATACAGTAAAAATGAAAATCCTTATGAGGTATTTGCTTCCCACATGAAATACAATTATTAACTTTTTCTGACATCGAGGTGGAGCAAGAAAAAAGTTTGTTTATGGCAGGGTACTTAGCTTTTTTTGGAGGAAAGTCTTGGAGTATAGAAAAATTTGTCAGGAGTCAGCAGTCGGCATTTGTTCTTAAGAAGTGTGAAGTTGGCTTTGGAGAAATTTTTACAGTGGTTTCCTAATGGGGGGGGGCGGGATGTGCTGTCTAGGTTGATTAGCTTGTTGTGGGATCGAACTGCTATCACTGCACGGCAAGAAAGACAGTCATGACTGCAACAGTGAAACACAATGAACATTTTATGAATTCCAGAAAGCATTGAGCAAAAGAGTTGGTACATGAGTAGTTTTCCCAACTAATGGTGGGGTAGCTGAAATTACCCATTATTAAGGTGTTGGGTTGTACCATAATATTTTCCAGTGTATCAAGAAATGAGGAGTGGGAATCCTGGGGCATGGTGGGGTATATATAGGAAGTTACAGTTTGGATTGCGGTCTTGCCCAGAGTTAGTTGCACTGGGATAATCTTGGATGCATTATGCTGAGCAAATAGCCTGAAGGTGTGGATATCCTTAATGAATATGGACACACCTCCACCTTTAGTGTTTTGGTCCAGGTTAGATGGCCGAAAGGTGTGGTATAAATTATAGCCTGGTAATGCAGGGGTGCTCTCTGGAGCCTTGAACCAGGTCTCTGTCACTGCACAGATGTCGATGTTCTCCATTTTAAGGAGTGCCTTGAGTGAATGCATTTTGAGGTTTAGACTTCTAGCATTGAGTAACATTACCTTCAGATTTTGCTTGCTTGTACCTGTAACAGTGGTGAATTTGTCATTTGAACCTTGCCTAAAAAAGGCACTATAGGGGCGGCAAGAGCCTTAGCCAGTATCCGGAATCCCAAGGGTGACAGGTGCAGGCCATCTCTGGCAAAGCATTGTGGTCTGTCAATCATGTCATCCCAGGCAGCTAGATAATGGATCCCCTTAGAATGACAACAGAAGCTTAGCCAATTGTTGAAATCAATAATTTTGTCCTTGTACTGTGGTATCATTCTGGGTGATGGCAGGATGTTACTCAGGGCTAGGGTCATACCTGCCTGGGCTACAAGATCAGAGAGCTCCTCCATTTCTCTTTTCATGTAGTCCAGGGAGGTATGTCTCAGGTCATTCACACCAACATGGACAATGACATAGTCATATTTGTACTTGTTGTGGAGTGACCTGAATGCGTGCGTTATGTGGCGGATCCTGGCACCCAACAGGCTGTGGTTGAGTGGTACACTGAGTTTGTGGGCTATGTGTCATTTGGGTTGTGTTGGGGAGTGGAGGTTGCATGCGTTTCTGCTTTGGAGGTCTCTGTTGCTTGAGCAGATTTTTATTGAGAGCCTCTGAGAATGTAGGTGTGTGTTTTATATTGCTATGTGTGTGTTTTGGTGGTGTAGGTTTTGAGGGACTATGTGATGAGTGTGGTGTGGTGCAAGTGTTTACCCTCTCCTCTTGACTGTCTAGTCCAGTCTTGGGTGAAGAGAGCTTTGCTTCCAGTTTGGCTATATAAGTGGATCTCTGACAGGTTGTAGTGCTGGGTGATAGGAGAAAATGGTTGTCTGTGTACATAAGGCAATTGCTGCATTGCCCCAAGATGCCCAGATTCATCAGGTAGACAGGAGAAAACACCAGGAGCTGACCCTAAGACATGCCTGGATAGGTGCTTATTTATTAAGTACTAAAAACTGTTTTCCTCTGGGCAAGTGAGGAAAGTTGAGTGCTGTAGTAATTTGTAGCTTATTTAGAGCTTACAATGAGGTCTGAACAAATGCTGAGCTCAAAGAAACAGATTTGAGTGTTAAAACTAAAATAAACTGGCTAGTTCTAAGGGAAAATTTGAACAGCAGACTTTATGGCGCCAGGAATACTTAAACCCTAACTAAGTGGCGATGCATAAAATGTATTTTTTTATATATAACAGTATCAAATGAGCAGACTGATTTAAACAAATTAACCAATAAAATGCTAAAAACAGCCCCGTTTCAGCAGTCTTCAATCAGACAAGTTCTAACTGCTCACTCCTGCCACTAGGGTGCAGGGGAACCTTCTCCAAAAAAGATGGCCTGTATTAGTGCTCAAGTTATACAAACAAAGCTTGATTCAGCATGCCTGAATCTAGTCTATGCTACAGCAAACAAGGTGCACCAATTTCAGAAAGAAACAGTTCAAATAAGCAGCCACAATAATCCTTTAACCAGAAATTCCCAGCTCAGAAGGACAGAATCTAACCTCTCCTCTCACAAGAGTGCAGACCACAAACCTTCTTAATGTAAAATAACTGGCCTGAAGCCCAAGTGCTTAAACCAGAACTAATACACTTTTTGAATAACAGACACTGAGCCTTCAATCAGCAATTCCCAATTTAGAAGGATGTAAGCTACATGTCCTACCACAACAGTGCAGACCACAAACCTTCTTAATGTAAAACAACTCGTCTGAAGCCCAAGTGCTTAAACCGAAAGGCTTAGAATAACAGTTACAATTTAATCAGGCTACTACCAAGCAGTAATAAACACAGCAGAATAAATACAACTGAGTACTTTTAAGAAGAGGCAAAAGCAAAATAAAGTGCAATTTTTTTTTTTTTAGTGAAGTGCAAGGAGAGAGGAAGAGAGGAAGGAGGAGCAGAGGTTAAGAACCTAAGTGGGTTGGCTTTCTGAAATGTTCTCTCTGTATTAAGTAGAGTGAACAGCAGACTGGAAGGCATGTCCCAGATCAAATTTACAGTAGGGGCAGGCAACCGCAAAGCCACCAACTATAACAACGCCACAAGAATAGGGTGGGGGGGGCAACACCACAAGAATAGAGTGGGGGGGGAACAGTTTCAGGACATATGAGAACAGAAACAATGCCAGAAAATATATAAAACAATTCAGACAGGCAAAATTAAGACAATGCAGAAGTCTGAAAGGTTACAATGCCAAGAAATATACTTATCAATCAGCGATATATTTCCAGATTATTTGAGAATCACAATAGCCAGAACCCAGATGTTTCCAACAGTGAATTACAGCATTCAGTCTTCTTGGGTAGGAGTCTAGCAGCATGGCACATCTTGAGTTGACAATATATGCGCACACCTCCTTGCAAAAGCACTCAAAATCTGTCAGATTGCGATGACGTCTCTTGTGCACAGCCCTCTTCAGGTCACCCCACAGATTTTCTATTGGATTTAGGTCTGGGCTCTGGCTGGGTCATTCCAAAACTATTATTTTCTAGGTGAAGCCATTCTTTTGTTGATTTGGATGTATGCTTGGGGTCATTGCCATGTTGAAAGGTGAAATTCCTCTTCATCTTCAGCTTTCTAGCAGATGCCTGAAGGTTTAGGGCCAAAAGTGACTGGTATTTGAAACTGTTCATAATTCCCTCCACCTTGACTAAACCCCAGTTCCAGCTGAAGATAAACAACCTCAAAGCTTAATACTGTCACCACCATGCTTCTCAGTGGGGATGGTTTTCTTTTGGTGATGCAAAGTGTTGTTTCTGCGCCTAACGTACCTTTTGCAATTGTGGCCAAAAAAGTTCAATCTTGGACTTATCAGACCATAACACATTTTCCAACATGCTTTTTGGAGACTTGATGTATTGTTTTGTAAATTTTAGCCAGGCCTGGATGTTTTTATGTGTAGGAAAAGGCTTCTGTCTTGCAACCCTACCCCATAGCCCAGACATATGGAGAATACAGGAGACTGTTGTCACATGTAGTACACAAATACTTGCCTGAAATTCCTGCAGCTCCTTCAGTGTTGCTGTAGGTCTCTTGGCAGCCTCCGTGACCAGTTTTTGTCTTGCCTTTTCATCAATTTTGGAGGGAAACCCAGTTCTTTGCAATGTCACTGTTGTCCCATATTTTCTCCACTTTTTGATGATTTTCTTCACTGTGTTCCATGGTATATCCAATGCTGTGGAAATTTTTTTGTACCCTTCTCCTGACTGATACCTTTCAACAATGAGATCCCTTTGATGCTTTGTAAGCTCTCTGCGAACCATGGCTTTTGTTGCAGCAGGCAACTGAGTAAATGTCAGAAAAATCCTACTAGGACAGCTGAAGTTTAATTGGGGTTAATCAGATGGCAAGTGTGTACCCAAGAAGACCGGATGTTGTAATTAAATCAAAAGGTGCTTCAACAAAGTATTAATTTAAAGGTGTGCACACTTATGCAACCAGCTTATTGCACGTTTGTATTTTTCATATTTTTTCCCTAACAGATTTGTTTGTTTTTCAAATGAATTGCACATTTTATAGGTCACATTAAAGGTAGGAAAAGTTTTGAAATGATTTATTGTGGTCTCACTTTTTTATATCACAAAAAACTGGCATTTTAACAGGGGTGTGTAAACTTTTTTATATCCACTATATATATCTATATATATATATATATATATATATATATATATATATATATATATATATAGTTCCACTTCATATGATCGAAAGCTCATAACATCTAAATTCAAAACAGCGAGACCAAATGATTGAAAATCCAAAACATCTAAAACTCATAACATCGAATCTCAAAATATTGAAAACTACAAAGCAGCTATAAATAACGTGCCACACACTGTTTATTACATTTATGCAGGGGGGCAAGCCTCCCCCGTAAATGAAATATAACAACTCCAATGTCGCACTACAGTGGGGTTAGGAAATTAACCCCCCCCCACCACTGTAGTGCGACCTTGGAGTTGGTATATTTAACTTACGAGGGGTGTGGGGGTGCAGGGGGGCTTGCCCCCTTGCATAAACGTAGTAAAACCTCTGTGGGATGTTATTTATAGTTGCTTTGCAGTTTTCAATGTTTTGAGATTTGATGTTATGAGTTTTAGATGTTTTGGGTTTTAGATGTTGTGGTTTAGATGTTATGAATTTAGATGTTATGGGTTTTCGATGTTTTCAAGTGAAACTATATATATATATATATATATATATATATATATATATATATATATATATATATATATATACACACACACACACACACACACACATGGACATATATATATATATATATATATATATATATATATAATATATATATATATATATATATATATATATATATATATATATATATATATATATATATATATAAATATATATATATATATATACACACACACACACACACACACACACACACACACACATATATATTTATAGATACATACAACTGACCAAAGGGAAAGGACAAAGAGTTTAAGTTCAAGCTTCAGGTATAGGTCTTACAAATTCTCCAGCTGCTGAAATCTAGACAAGATAATTTGAGTGGGTAACAGGCTCGGGTGTTGAGATGGTTCAAAGCTGAGTCTGAAGATACTTTAGACACAAAAGAACGATTTGGTCTGCGAACAAGTCTATCTTTGTGAACGATGAAGTGAGGTTGCCTCACAACACTTGTAGCTCAGAAGCTCTTTCTTGATTGCAGTAACAGCTACCAAAAATAATGGTTTTCCAGGAAAGGTGTTTCAAGGAAACAGAAGAAGGTGGTTCAAATGGGGTTGTGTTAGCAACTGCAAGGTCAAGGTAATGTTCCATGGAGGATTAGGATCTTAGAATGGAGGTCTCAACAATAATGTTCTCTTGAGAAAGGCTTTACATACTTTATGGGAAGCCACTGAAGATAATTTTGAACACGCATGATAATTAGAAATAGCAGCAAAGTGAAAATTAATGGTAGAATGACTTGTTCCAGAATCAAAAAGATCTGCTAAAAACTGTAAGACTGAAGGAAGAGGAGCTGTGAAAGGGTATATGCCTTTAACAACCATCCACAGAGAAAATCTTTTCCACCTAATCTTATAGACTCTATGTACAGAAGACTTTTGGGAGGCAGATAAAATCTACAAAACCTGGAAATGTAGGGAAGAATCATTGGCCATCACAGGAAATGAAGAACCATGCAGTTAGTCTGAGGGGCTTGTTGTCCATGTGAGGAAAAATCTTTGTCTTGCATAGAATTGTTTTTGTAAGAATTTCAGTATCAAGGGTAGAGGTGAAAAGTCATACAGGAGTTCAGAAGGCCAAAGATAGACCAGAGCACCCATTGAGGATTGCCCCTGTGGAGGGAGGAGTACAAAGTACCTGGTGCATTTTTTATTTTCGGGTGGAAAAGAGGTTGCAGCAAGGCTGACCCTAGTGGCTGAATATTTTTGTTGCCACTGTTATGTTGAGGGACAAGTCTAGAAGCATGAAAGTGCATCCACTTAGCTTATCTGCTAGAATAATGGCATGACCTGCAATGTGCACTGCTAACAGAGAATGCTGTGAAGACATTGCCTATTACCATACTCTCATAGTCTCTCTGCAAAGTGGGTCTGAACGGGCTCCCCCTTGCTTCCTGATATATCATACTACAGAGGTGTTTTCTGTTTGGATGGAGATCACACTCTGGGGAAGGAAGTTCTGAAGTGCCTGCAACATTAATAGGACTGCCTTCATCTTCAGAAAACTGATGTGAATACGAGACTCTGACTGACTCCATGTTCCTTAGACCATCTTCCCTTTGAAATGCACCCTCATCATAAAGGACAAAAAGACATCCCTGCGACACTAGAGATGAGTTTATTGACCAACCGATGTGACAACATACCAACGACAATATGACTGGGTAGAGAAGCGGGTCTATATTACTTCACCAAATGGCTATTCAGTGAATAGCTATTCACTGAACACCTATTTACTGAAGCTGCTCTTCAGTGAACAGCAGATTTTCACTAGGGCAAAGAAGCAGTTGTTGAACCAAGCAACCGCGAAAAAAAAAATTTAAAACCTGCCAGGGTGGGAGGCCTACGCACCCCCACACCCCCCAATGTGGGGGAATGTACTCCCACACCCTCCCAACTAAATATACCAACTCAGAGATCACACTACAGTGGGGAAAAGGGTAAATTCCAGATGGTGGCCAAACACTGGTTTGCCCTACTGAAAATCTGCCACTCGCTGAAGAGTGGCTTTGATAAATAGGTGTTCAACTAATGGGTATTCACTGAATAGCCATTTGAAGAACCGATACAGACCCAGTAAAGTATGTGAGTGGACTGGGACCAATGAATATATAGTGTCCATTGTGGAATCTTCATGAAGATTCTGGAGTACACTACAAGGGTGATTGAAGCCAACAGGGAACCAATAGCTTCAGGCTAAAATAAGATTTTAAAAATTAAGTGCATCTTGTATCAGAAGATGAAGAGAAGTCAGCCTTGATTCTGGAAGTTTTGTTATTTGTAAGATAGCATCCAGATGGCAGCCCATAAATTCTAGAGATTGCATTGGTTCCAGATATAACTTTTAAAAATGTATGGAGATACCCTGGGACAGACACAAGTGGACCAAATTATCTCCTTCTATAATAAGGATTCCATTCTGGTCACAGTTAGGAGCCAGTCATCTAAATATGGCAACCCATGGAACCCTTGCAGTCTGAAATGAGCTGCTGCCACTGCAGTGCACCTAGGTAAGCACCCAGAGGGCTGTGGTGAGACCAAAGAGCAAGGTTTGGAATTGGAAATCACTGACTAATAGCCAGATGTGAAGGTACCTTCTGGACTGCCTTGTGATCTTGATGTGGTAGTAGTCATCCTGAAGGTCTGTCAAGCACAACCAGTTCTTCTCCTGGAGGAGCAGAACAATGCACTGGAACTTTGTGTTTATTACAAAGGTGCTCAGGCAACTGAGATCTAGAATGAGCCTCAGATCCTTGATCTTGGGAACTAAAATAATCTTGAGTAGACTCTGGATCTTTTTTGGTCTGGTGGAACCTCTTGGATGGCTCTTTATTGTAGCAGTCAAAAATGTATTAAACTGTGGGTGCTTTGGCTGTGTGGGATTGCTGGAAGAGACTTGTAAGACAGGGTGGGGTTGGAATAAAAGGAAATAGTGTAGCCTCTGGATATGATTCTCTTCACCCAAGAATCTTGAGTCATGGCCATCCTATTTTGAAAATAAAGAAAAAAATTCCCTGACTGCATCTAGCTAGGAGCAGATGGGTAGAGTTTCAGGAACGCTGGAAGGGTTTGTCAGAGAAAGGACCCATGAACTCTTGTTTTTCACAGTCATCTCTGCTTCCTGGCACATAGTCCATTAGAATGTCCCTTTCTCCAACAGGAATCCTATCTGAAGAGAAGTCAAAGGAAAAAGGCTGAGATTTCTTAGAGCAGAGTCATTTTCCTCCCATTTGATTCCTAGAGAAGGATTGTTGTGTGTTAGAATAACGGACTCCATCAGCAAAAAGTGTTTTCCTTTCCTGCTCATTCTTTGTTTTGGAACTGAAAACAGAAGATTAATTTTATGGGGCATTAAGGAAGGAGGATTTAAAGATGTCTGCAAAGACACAACATCTCAGGCTGGCATAACAATGAATAGAGAAGCCAATGCCTGCTGCTCTGACAAGAACTTCTGCAGCTTTTGAAAAGATTCTCATGGTGGACTTTATGAAAGACAACATAGACAAAATGTGGGTCTCCAAAGCCTTTCTTATGTTTGCCATAGGTGGTCTTTGAAAGAACTCAGATATTTGACCTGTTAGATTCCATTGAAACCCAGTAGCATATTGAATGTCACTAAGCACTCTCAAAGAAAAAGTCCCCGAGGCATAGACTCACTTCTCAAAATGGTCTGTGGCCCTAGATTCTCTGTTAGGGTGATGGACCATGGAACTTTCCTCAGATATTTCCTTCCAAGTCACTGCTGCAAGCATAATGGAATCCACAGCAAGGCTTTTGCTCTAATGTAGGTGATCCTTCAATGGAAGCAAAATCTTATCTAGTTTCTTAGGGACTGGTTCCACTACATCTGGATTCCACATCAGCACATCTATCAAGTGACTGGTGGAAGGGACCAACCAAGAAGTATAAGGACCCGTCCCAAAAGCACATAAACCACTTCCTCATCAGGAGAAGTGGTGTTGATGGGCCATTTCTCCCTCTGCCTAAGTAATATATCAAAGGTGGTGTCATTGGATAGAGTACAGGGAGAAGCTCCCCTTTAATTGAGGTTTGTGCTTTCAGTGAGGGATTCCTGTGGGGAATCCAAGTGCCTCCACCTTGCACTTACACTTTTCATGAACCTCAGACAAGGAGTCATCTGAAGTGTCAGCAGTATTCTTATTCCCTATAAGCAGGGCATGTCCTTGCATGGATGATGAGAGGAAATAGTTTCAGATGAAGCAGAGGCTCTGGATGGAGCTGAGGCAATTGGTTCATCTTCGTGCCTAGCCAATTGTGAAGTGTGCTCTCTGGGAGGTAGAAGCAGTAGCCCCATGTCAATCTAAGCCTTTGCAAAGGCTCTCATCATCTGATCCCACTCGTATTCAATTAAACTCCAGCACTATCTGAGTTACCTAAAATATGCTACCAAAGGAGGTATGGAGCTGGCAAACCTAGAAAGCTCCCTCTACAAAGATCACGAGCTAGGATACAGCAGCTTTTTTGAGGATTGATCAGTGAAAATTATGGTCTCAGAGACCATCAGCATAGGGGTAGAAGGCTTCAGATCTGCCGGAAACAAAGTTATCAAAGAAGCAAAAGATGACATGGAGGTGTTGTGAATTTTAGACTCCAACGAATTTGTCAGAATGTTGGATAATATTTTTTTTCTTTTTTCCTTTTCTTATCTTTGTCCTTATCTCTTTCTGAACGTTTGATGCTCTGATTCTCAGCTCTTTTGGCTACTGAGATAAAAGGTTGAAGCCAAAGAAAGTGCAATCAAATCTTCTGTTGTGGTAGACAAAAAACTCTTAACTAACAACTGATTTTTCCTGTCAATAAATGCCCTCTGAACAAATGTTCCACACCCAAACATACTATAGTTTGCAAATGGTGATCCTGAAGATAGATTTTATGCCCACACTTTTGACATTTCTTGAAACTTGAAGCTTTGTCTATGTTTGCACAGGAAAACACACCAATGATCTTCCAAAGATTAAACAAGCTTAGGTAGGCATTGGGAAAGGGAGAGAACAAATACCAGAAAAAAACAAAAGTTGCTGGTTAATAATCTTATGAAATTCTAATGCAGAGACTCGTGAGAAAGGAGTGATGTAGTAATAACCTAAAAATAAAATAAAGAAGGTGGAATAAATCACTTATCTCAATAAAAAAAATTGTGTCTGACTAAAAAAAGCAGCAAATTCTTAATGGATTTCTTCACATAGCATTATGGGAAAGAAAGAGAGCTGGTGAAGCTCTGATGTAAAAAGCTGCTGGCTCAGATCTGCCTCAAGGTGGATAACCCAACTAGTCAAGACAGAGGTAGAATACAATACAGGATCAGCAAGTGTCTTAAAGCTGTCTTAGTCGATATTTCTTTTTGAGATACTTAGGTGGTGCCTAAATTCATTGCATGTGTTTGAGTTACAAATGTCTGGTAGGAGTGAGTCACATAGTTAAGATTCAAGGATGGAGACTGTGTGCTTGGAGGTGGAAAGCTTGCTATCAGGTTCAGATGAGAGTAGTGTATTATTAGCAGAGGAAAAAAGAATGTACAGAGGGCTTTTAACTCTCAATCTATGACTAGGGCCATCATCTTTAAAATTCTTGCCTATTACAAAGAGAAAGTCATTGTCTAGTTCACCATATCATGCATGATTTCATAGGAGTTTCCATATGCTTTGCTGACCTCATTGTTGAATAGTCATGTGATTATTTTGTCAGTGTCTCGGTGCATAGAACCTTCGTTTATTGTGTGTGCTGTTATGGGTTCTGCAATTTTGCGCAACTCATTGAAAAGTGAAGAAGAAAATGAGAAAAAATAGCTTTTAATTTCCTTCCTGCCCAACTTTTTTTGCAGTGTTAAAGGTAGCAAACTTAAAGATGATTGTGGTGTGTACATAGTTAGATCCCCCTACATAAATGAGATTTTCTGCAGCAAGTTGTTGGACTCATGTTCTTGATTTAGAAGTTTGACGTAGGAAGATTTGCAGTGTGATTCACATCCATTATTTTCAATTAATGATTACAGACCATTTTTGAGTGAGGTCATGATTTCATTCTCTTCTTAAGATGGTTGAGTACTGGACTTCCGACTCCTTTTGTTCGATGCCATCTTTATTATGCTATTATGAGGGTTCATTTGTTTGCCATCCTGTCTTTTCAAGAGTAGAAGGACTGTGGCTTACAATCAGTTGCTGCCATCAACAAAGGTCATTTCACAGTTGCTCGAACATAATAGCTTGAGGCAGGAGATGCTCGTGTTATTGCTCACTTCATGCAGCAGTGAGACTGAAGTGCTCATAAGACACTGTTTAATGTGTGGTCCAATCCTGCAACCTCAATAACAAGGAACAAGATTGATTTTTCTTTGTCTGTCAGTGACTGTCCTTCCTCTCAAGTGCAAAGATCTCAGTGTAAGCAAAAGAGAAAATGGGTTTGTAGAGGCTGAAGCCTTCCACATGGGAAGTGTAAAGAAGTTTGCCCCTATATAAAAATAATTATTTAAATTATTTTACTAGTTGGCTCATTTTCAAGTACCTTTACACGCACAAGTACATGTGGTATAAGCATTTGAGCAATCATGCTTTCAGTTATGCCAAAGAACTGGAATACAAGCTATGATGTCTTGAGGACTTGTAGTAGATCCATGGATAATAGATGATTTCCATATACTATAGCCCAGAGCTGCCTTACAGATGTGCTTCCTGTTTAATCATTCATTAAGAACCTGGATACTAGCTGGATCATGAACTTAAAATGAAAGCCCCTCATTTTTTTTCTTTTTCAGTCATTGTTCTTGCTATTAAAGTTTATTTTTCATATTTTCTATATTATCAGTGCGGGCTACATAATGTAAAGAGCTAATTCTGATTCTCATTAGGAAAGGTGTTTTTTTTTTTTTTTTTTTTGTATGAATCCTAAATACCTTCCACATGTGGTATTGATGTTCACCTTCAGCCTAGCTACAAATGTGTCGATTTTCCAGGCACAGCCACAAAGGTAAAGCTCCTATATACTTTAGATGTCAACAGAGATCTGAGACATTATACAACATGTATAGCTTTTGTATATCAGCCTTAACAGCCATTTGCTTAATTTGCTTAGAATGCGGTAAGTATGTGAATTACCAGGCTGCTCATATTCTGTTTCTTTTTCATTGCATAAACCTCATGGTAAAAGAAAAGAAAATATGCTTCCGGGCTTGGTGAGACATCACTTTACCACAAGTGTGAGAATGTCATCAGCTTCTTTGAAAAATGTTTCACTCAGGGCATCTGTGTTTCAGCTACTTGGTCTGAACTACAGTCTTTCAAAAAGTATTACAGCCTAGACATCAGATCTTGAGCTAAAGCTGTTTTTGTTCTGTAAATCCTGCAAGACTTCCTGGCTTAACTCCACTGTATTTCTTTTTTTCCCCTGGATTAAACACTAAGGAATAATTGCAAATAGGAAGCAAGGACCTGCTAGCTAGTGAAGCTACAAAAATGAAGTGCTTGCTGATACTCCAGATTTTTGAAAGTGTCCAAGCAGAAGGCTCACCACACCTCCCTGTCTGTCCACAGTCTGTGTTGGTGGTTTAGAAGTGGTGCTTATCTGGTATTCACGGATTCCTTCATCAAACATTTTTAGAATATGTTTGGAAATAACCGAATCAAACAGGAACTAATCTTCGTAAGATTTATTTTTGATGATAAAAGTAAAACCTGTAGAAGACTTTCAAGGAGAGAACTGCTGATTAATTGTCTATGGTCCATTGAGTTCAGTGTTCTACCTCTATTAATAAAAATATATAAATAATAATTAGAGAGATACATAAATAAAATAAATTATGCTAAATAAATAAATAGTTCTTCCTGCTAGTGGAATGCCTTTAAACTACAGAGCTGAATCATCGCCATAAAGTACTTCCACTCCAATTCACCATCTCCCTTCCCCCAAAAAGCTTCTTGTCAACTCTAAGGCTTCCCCCCACAGTAAGGTTTACTGTCTCCCTATTATAAATATGACTACTTCATGACATTCTGTTGCACTGTCCTACACTCTGAAAGAAAACATTTGCATAGGTGTTTTATATAGTGTGACTTACTGTTTCACAAATAGCCTCTTTTCTTTGATGTGTTGCATTGAGAAGTCACATAATGCAAAACACTTTGGTGAAAAATTTCTGGTTCAATGTTGCACATAACATATTAATGAAAATCAGTCTACTTTTTATAATTAGGATTTTTTGAGAACATTTTCCAGTAAGATGCAGCTTGGTCCTCAGTAATGAAACTTTATATAGAAATGAGCCCCTAATAGTCAGTGTTGAGTTGGAGTAACAATGCTGTACTGCAGATATAAAATACATATCTATTTTATTTGTATTAATTTTCTGGAGTAGAACATAGGTCTCCATGGACTATTTTCAGACTCATGGATTATGTTTCTGCGTGCTAATAAAGCGCCTGGTCTGAATAATATGGTCTCCATTAAACCTTTCCTGAAAGCGAGACAGTTGAGACACTAGTTTTTAGTTTACGTATGCTGTGATGTTTTTAAAAATGTTAAGTATGGCTTTAAATAATTTAATTGTTTTTAATTGAAGTAATTAATGTTAATTGGAATACTATTTAATGTAGTTGTTTTAAATCATTTTATCTAAGTCTGATGAAGAGGTGAACCCTTGAAAGAACTTACTTACAATAAATTGGATATTCTGCTGTGTTACATACCATGCTACGGTGTTTTTTCTCATTTTCAGACTCAGCCTGGGAGCGGTGTCTGGTTAAGTGACTTTCTCAGATTCAAACAGTTAGGCAATGTAGGCATAGTATATGAAGGCTACAAACTCATTACTCATTTCAGATACCCTTATGGAAAGTTCATAATCATGTAAAGCAGTATATATGGAATAAGGAATTTGGGGTCTATATTATCTCGCCGAAACGGCAACACAGCGAATGCCGTTTCAGTAACACGTAAACACTGATCTACCATTTCTGAGAATGGCCAGAACATCAATTTTTTTCCAAGGGAAAAAAAATCACTTGGCTGTCGCCATGTAATTGCCCTTTTCCTCACTGGAGTGCGATCTCGGAGTTGATATATTTAGTTTGGGAGTGTCGGGGGGCACAGCCCCCCACATTGGGGGGTAGGGGTAGAGGAGAAGCCCCCCACTTTGTAATGTCAGGTATGGTGTTTTGAGTGAGGCTGGGGAAAAAAATCAATGTTCTGGTCGTTCGCGGAAGTGTTGGATCGATGTTTACATATCACTGAAATGACATTTGCTGTACTGCCGTTTCAGCGAGATAATATAGACCCAGAATTTGTACTTATTTTTACACATTGTGATTTCAAAACTTCAGTGGTTAAGGCTGTGAATTCTGTGGTTAAGGCTGTGACTTTGAAATCCCAATATTTAAAAGAAAGCACAGACATACAAATTTAAGAATGCTGTTGAGATTTTAGTGAAAGGATGTGTATTACTACATGGCCTCTACCTAGGGCTGAAGGCTGAATAGTGTGCCAGCTGCTAAGAAGAAGAGAAGAAGTGAGTTGTAGCACCTCTTTTTTTTTTTTTTTTTTTTTAGCGCAGTATCTATATGTTTAGGAGAATGTGGACATTGCAGCGAAGGGTAGATTGCCCACCTACAAGTTAGATCAATATTTTTAAATGAAAGGTGTGTTCATTTTCTCAAAACTGCTTTTGGAAATGTGAGGGATCTGCACACTCATATTTTTATTGGACTGACAAACAAACTCAATGACTTGTGGCCATACAGGAGGTTGATGCCCTGGATACCATGTCAGAATTTATGAATGTCCATGTAATTAGCCATTTTCTTCTTGAAGTATGAATCAATGGGTTGAGTTTAAAAGAGACATGGAGTTTATTCCATAGGCATGGAAGTCTTTGAGATATGTATTTCTCACAGTATTGTTAGTGGTAAGTTTTACTGAGGCTGAGTGTGTTAAAGTCATTGAAGAGTATTCTAAGACAGGGTTTCAGATATGAAGGGACACTTTAATGCTCTGTGTGTTAGGCACAGGTCTCATCTGAGAAGATGATAAGATACAGCAAAGACAGAGTGAACTGCTGCAGTCAATGGCTACAAGACAAGTCTTGAAATGCTTTGTTTCTCTCTATTTGAAATCTGTACCTACTCTGGTTGCTGCAGAGGGTACTTGAGCAGATCAATGTTCATATGGACAGATATGTGTAGTCTTGGTATGGTGCATGTTGCAGTTTAGAAATCTGTGCTTTATTACATGCAATAACAGCCCTTATTGTGCAGCAACACTTGTCCAATGTCTAGCTTCACATCAGCTGCATGTGAGTTGTACTTGTAGTGTATTTTTAACAAAGTGCTGAGACAAGAAGTCAAAGCCTTGAGCCTCACATTACCCTCCAACATACATCTGTTTGGGGAAATTGTTATATTTTCAATGCATATGGTCATTTTAGAGTATCAGATGTATGAAAATTAGTGTTCATTTCCTAGTGCTATTTCACAATAAGGAATGCAGAAGTGAACCTGCATTAGAGTTTCTGGTTAAATACATCCACTTTGTGCTCTTCCCCTAGCAAGTACAATATCACAACACTATGTCTCCTCTCAGCTTGCTTTCCTGCTCCTAAATCTTACTTTTGGGGGATGAAAATTAAGTATATAGTAATGCATTGCTGCATCCAATTAAATCATATTTTAATATTCGAATACTGCTGGTACATACTACGATGCACAGCATCTGTTAATTAACTGGAATCACATCTCTCGAGTTCAGCTCTGTGGAGTCTTATATTCTCTTTACCTGTGATTTACATGTTTACTAGCACGCAACAAGATGCTGGGTTATAAATCCAGATTTCTCAAATGAGTAGAAATATGAAATTAAAGTAATCCAGAGCCACAAAGGGTTATGAAATATTAGAATTTAATAAGTGCAAGTAAAACTTTCACATAAAGATGATTCTTCAGGCAAAATATCTAATCCAATTAAAAAACTCTACTCTATAGATTATAAAATGTGATTAAAACAATTAAAACAATTTAACAATTTAAAGAAAGCAGTCATTTAATTTAAAGAAACAGTCATTTAATTTGATTATGCAATTCTTTCAGTATTGGTTTCATACTAAATGCTTTATTAAGCCCTGAATAATATTGCACCCAATAATCCATATAATCTCCTTTTGTTTAATTAAGTTCTATATATTCCCCTCCCCTAATATTCTCTGGCACAATATATAAAATCATAAATTCAAATGAATGTGTGTTGTCTGTATTATTTATATGCTTATATAAAGCGTTATTATCCACCTTTCTTTTACTGTCAGATAGATGACTACATACTCTACTTTAAATTTCTTGTTAGTCTTACCTGTATAGAAAGTATTACATTTACAGCACTTAACCATATATATGATTTTTGCTCTCACATGAACCATAGACTCGAAGTCTAAAATCAGTTGCATTTAACGGGTGTATAATAGCCTTTTTCGTATGTCTGAATATACATATCTATCTATCTATCTATCTATCTATTTATCTATCTATCTATATTTACAATAAGGGCATATGTTACACTTATAGGTACCCATTCTAGTGGATCTTTTGTTACTATCAAGTGTCTTAATTTGTACCTTATAGCAAAATTTGTTTTTCAGTGTATTACATTTTTTATAAATAAAGGTTGGTCCATTTTTACAAATGTCTTTCAATTCTGGAATTTGAGTTAATATTAACCAATTTTTTTTAATAATATTTCTTATCTGTAGAGCGTTACAATGATATGTTAGAATACATCTACAGTTATTCATACTTTTACTAACTTTCCTGCTTCGTTCAGTCATATTTGTATAAGCTTCTGAAAATATAGGTTGCAAAGCACACTGTTTACTATTTAACACTTTCTTCTTTATATGTTCTAACCTTTTTAAGGGGTGACTTCTTCCATTAAAATATGAAACCATTTGTTCAATTTGAGTTGCCATCTCTAATATTTAATCTAGATGCATATGTCATTTCGTTTTTCACTCTATTGGCAAAAATGAACAGCAGATGCATGCTGTCTTTTGACAAGTATGTACATCTTTTTACCTCCTTTTTATATAAAGTGGTCTCAATTTGACCCTTAGCATTTTTAATCAGAGTTATATCCAAAAATTATATCTGCTTATAATAAACCTTAAAGGTTTTGTAGTTGTGTGTAAATAAGATATAAACTCATCTAGTAGATGTAATGGACCATCTCATATCAGAAATAAATCATTCACAAACCTCTTGTAGAAGATAACATTCTTAAACTACATATTCATTGTTTGTGATATAATAAATTTATTTTCCCATGAATTCTTTACAATACTAACGTATGTATTAGCCACTGGCCTACTCATGACTACACCTTTTAATTGCTTATAAAACTGATTTTGAAAAATAAAGATATTATTAATTAACACTATTTCTAACAATATACCTATTAAATTCACGTTCAAATTAGATAAAGAAGAATGATCTGAGATACATTTCATTACAAGGTGAATCCCCTCATTATTTGGGATAGATGTAAATAAAGAGCCAACATCTAAAGTGACCAAATAGCAGGTAACAATATTATTATTTTTTGACCATTCATAAAGTTGTTGCAAAAAGTCAATATTTTAGATGTGATTATTAAATTCTACTATTTCATAAAACTTTGTTGCTCTGGATTACTTTGTTTTCCAAAAAGTCGTACTGTAACTTTACTCAGCTCAATAGCAAATCCAACCCTCGGAAGTTTTTGTCTACTCTTAACAGAATTCTTTCTTTAGGCTGTCCCTCAAACCCCTGCCTTACCCAAACACATCCCCTTAGGAAACTGTGACCATTCTCAATAAACACTTTATTGACACCATCCAAACACATACCATCCAACTGTAGCACAACTTCTCTGCCTACCCCTTCCAACCCTCCAAGAAAAAATATATTCTCCTTTCACCCTGTTCCTACTTCTTACATCAGAGCTCTTCTTCTAAAGCTCAAACCCTGCTCTTCCTCCACTGCTAATCTACCTCCTACCTTCCTCAAACTTGCTGCTGAATCCATTGCCTATCCTGTATCTATTCTAATCAATAGATTAATTCAGGAATCCACCATCCCTACCCGATGGAAATCTTTCTTCACTATTCTCCTGCACAAAGGAGGAAACTCTACAGATCCATCTAACTACTGGCCCATCGCCATCCTTTCCCCCCTGTCTAAGATTCTTGAAAAATGCATTCACCACTCACTGCTTAACTACCTCCTCCAGCATAACCTTCTCACTCCCACTTAGCATAGTTTCCTTCCTAACGACAGCACAAATACTGCCTTCCTATCTTACACGCATACCATTGCTGAGGCCCAAGATAACAATAAACTCATATCCTGCCTCTTCCTTGACCTTTCCAAAGCCTTTGACACAGTCTCCCACCATTTACTGCTATCTAAACTTGCTAATCTCAACCTATCTTCCACCTCCCTTGCCTTGTTCTCCAGTTACCTAGCTTTCAGACAGCAATCTGTTAAATGGCTCTCATCCTTTTCTCCATGTATTCCTGTCCCAGCTGGAGTACCAGAAGGTTACATCTTGAGTCCCCTTCTATCTAATGTCTTTACCAACAATCTCTATACATCTTGTAAACAATCCTTCCTCATCCAATATGCTGATGACTCGACTCTCATCTCCATCTCTAACAATATCACTGAACTCCATACCCTAATCCAACATGCCTTTCTATCCACTGAACAGTGGTTGTCTGATAATCTACTTATCCTTAACCTTAAAAAGACCAAACTCTTACTCTTTCTCCCCCGTTGTCTCACACACAACAAATCCATCTTTGCTATTACATCCTCTAACAATACAATAATCCAACCTGAAACCCACATGAAACTCCTTGGAGTCATCATTGAGGATGAACTCAAATTCAACCTGTACATACTCCAATGTATAAAAAACACACACCAGAAACTAGGTCTACTGTATCACAACAAAAACTTCTAACCCCTAATACCAGACTCTCCCTTGCACAGGCATTCCTCCTCCCCTCTCTTCTATACGCTGCCCCAGTTCTTACCAACATCCAAACCACAACTATGAACAAACTTCAACAAATTTACCATACGATAGCTAGATTTATCACAAACTCTCCATACAATGCACATCACTGCCTCACCCTAAACTCATTCCAGTGGCTTGAACTCCAACAACTACTGTTATCACTATTTCAAATGTTACACTTCATTATTTACAAACCTTCCTCCTGTCCAGCTCTTTCTTCTATTGTCTCTATCTATACTCCACCTTGGACTCTCCATACCTCTAATCAGCAACTACTAGACATCTACCAACCCAAAAAAAACAGTAGGCAAACTTCTATATAAACACTCTGTGACCCATACTTGGAACAAACTTCCCCTAGACATACGTTTTGTCACCCACCCATCACACTTTAAAAATGAACTCAAACTTCATCTACTTAACTCCAAAAGTTGCCCTTGTCAAGACCCAACCTTCACTCCCCATACCCCAAATACACACCTAAACAATCATTCCCCTTTCATCTTAGTACTCTATTGCATATTTCTTTGCGCATGCATTTTACTTTGTGCCTTTAATGTTCTGTTTAACAAATTGTTGGTAATTCTTTTGACTCAAATGTTTCATTTCTGTAAACTGCTTGTGAATGGAGCTTTTGTCCTCGGGTCTCCACTGAAAATGGGCCACACGCCCAGCTGGACCAACCCAGATAACAAATGTCAATAAATAAATAAATTTTCATATTTCTACTCGTTTGAGAAATCCAGACATATAACCCAGCATGTTGTTGTATGTTCAAACAGTTTTTCTGAATACATGGGTTAACATGAGTGCTAGGTATAATCTACTCTCCATTAGTAATGTGCAACAATGATCGATTAAGTACTCTCAAGATTTAATTGAGGTTCTGCAAAATCCTTTATTATAGGAGTATGATATTCTTCCCACTGAAAATATATTGGATTTGAATATTAATCAACATCTACAGGAACACAAAGGTAAACTGAACAATTTTAAATCCAAAAGAGACTTCAGTGGCAACATCTTAGCTTTAACACTTATATACAAACTAAGACAGTTCCAAGTAGGCTTTGTATACTAAAAATGCCCACGTATTGGGACAAGTATCCCAAACTACTTAAAATTAACTTGAACTGTTCCTTACAATGCATGAAGTTAATGGATTCAGTTTTTGAGCCTACTGAAGTGAGTCAGAAAGTGGAAGTACTGATCATGATAACAAGGGTAAATTTGGCTAGGCCTGTAAGAGCCGCCCTCAGGCCATTAGCCTAGTAACTTTCTATGATCCTATGATCCTAAGTGATGGAACAGTATACACAATTAATAAATGAAATTGAATCTAATATGCATTCTTCTCTAATCAGTGATACACTTGATAAGATATTGAGCTTTGAACAGAGGTTAATTGAAGTTAAAAATCCTAAATTGAAAAGAGATGTAAATAGCTTTAAAAATGGCCATGTGTTTGCTTGGCCCAATCGGAACTGGGCTAATAAGAAGGAAGTAGAATGTCCAACAGTACTGGAAAAGGGTATCATGGAACCTGCAGCATCATTAACATCTACATTACCGAGACCATTTCAGTTTTTACATCCTCTACATCATCTGCAAGTGTCAATTCAAAACAAAATTTAGAGACTGTTGTTAACACTGATGGTATTACTGCTTTGGATCCTTTGGATTTTCCCATTTTAACAAGAACCTCTTCCTCTACTGCCAAAGCATGAACAGACTTACAGTTATCGGAGTCAGAAGAATAACACGAAGCATGACACACTGCCAGTAACCAGGAGCAAGACGAAACATTAAGTGAACATATTCAAGCAGGACAATTCAATGGTATAATGTTCAATTTATCTAAATGTTTACTGAATGAACATGAGCTTAATATTCTTAACAAAGATTTGACTTTTATACCTGCTGACACAGCAGACATTTCACAAATAAATGAATTTAAAATGTTCATTAGAAAGTTTAATTTAAAGATTGCTTTTGGCTCTCAAAATGATATTCCACCTCATATTTATCGAAGAAGTAGCATTTTTGTACATAATATTGTTTCCATCTTTGAAAAGGTTGTTGAAAATTAAATATATGATCTATATACTCCTAAGTGTAAAGGTTCATTTCTTAATCTAAGTAAGGAAGAACATCAAGTGATACTCTCCTTAAGTAAGAATAATGAAATAGTCATAAAGCCTGCTGATAAAAGAGGTGGGATTGTTGATTTGGACACCTCTTATTTAGTAAGTAATATGTTGAATATGTTGTGTTCTACTGAGTATATGCAAATACCTAAACAAATGGTTACTAAAGTTAAAAATGAAGTAAACTCAAAGATTCCTTATTTTTTCAAAATGGTGATATTTCTAAAGATGTATTTGAATATTTACATACTACTTATGTTACTACCCCTATAATCAATGGAATACCTAAAATACACAAATCTCTGCATAACCCATCCCTATGCCTTACTGTGTCGGCTAAAGGGTGGGTTACTGAATCCATTACATCTACAACATTTTAAGGAGGTACAAAATGTATATACTTTTTCAGAGACAGCATGCATCCACCGTTCATTTTTGGCAATATAGTGAAAAAACAAATTACACGTGTATCTAAATTAAACACTCGAGATGATAACTTGATAACTCAAATTGAAGAATCGATTTTGGGTATTAATGGAAGAGGTTACCCTTTGAAAAAGTTAGAACATCCATTTCGCTGTTGATACATTTTGCTTAACTTATCTGTTTTATGTTAAGGTATTTAGCCCCTTTCAGTAGAGTCACAGCTTCCAGCCCCTACCCCTCAATACTTATTCTTGACTAATTAAACACAAAACAAAGGTGCAAAGTCTCAAGCTACTTTTATCTTTAGCTATATAGTGTGCAGCAGACAAGAAGCAAAGGGGAATACAAATGTAAAAGTGAATAGATGCCACCATTGCAGACTAGTAAGCAGCATACAACTGTGGTGTTCTCTTACTGATATTTTTTCTTAGAGAAGTTTCCTATTCTTGAAAAGGGTGTAAGCTGGCTCCATTTGCTCTCTTATCCCCATTTCCATCCACCCCCATTTTCATTACATTTATACACTCTATGCCACACTTCTTCCTCCCCTCTGGCCAATTAGCCATCCCCAATCAATTAACAACTCCTCTCTACTGTCTTCTCTCTCTCCACACTCTCCACCCCAGTCACATTATGTTAATTCCCTCCCACATCATTTGACCTCACCTCTTTCTCTTGTCACCTACTTTAGATTAGTATCCCCTCCTTATCCCCAGAAGCTCCTACTAGAACCACATACTACCATTATTTACATCTTGTCTTGTTTCTCAAACACTACTCTTCATATCAACATGATACACCTTTAGCTCTCTGCCTTCCTCCTTTTCCTTTCCATATCAACCTCTTACCACATTCCACTTTACTATTAAACACCTTCTCCAACCCTCCCCATCACTCACATCACCAACACCCTCCCTAACCTGCAGCTCATCTCTCCATCCCTCTATCATACCTCACCTACACACCTTTTCAAGATTAAGATATCTCTAATTGCCACCATACTCTCATACCAAAACCTAGAAGTTCTCTCAATTTTATATCTCACTCCTCTTCTTCCCAGTCTCCCCCCCATACCCTCCCTCCTTCCCCTAAATAATGATATATTCTCTCCTTAAATATCCAAAGCCTGGTAAACAAAATCAGAGGACATTATTCCTTCATTGCCAACATCTCCCCCCATATCTTAACTCTATCTGAAACCTGGCTGAAACCCCATATCTCAAACACAGAAATCTTACCTCCAGGATATAACATCTTCCGCTCTGACAGAACCAACAAGAGGAGTGGAGGTGTTGCCATCCTCTTTATACTGAACAACTCAATCTCTCTCCACTCTCAATTTCTATACCCAACTTTGCGCTTGCAGAACTTCTTATCATCAATTGTCATCTAAAGCCACATAACAATTTGCCATAGCCTTCATCTACGTACCTCCCGGAAGAAATATCCCCATCCTCAAGAACATTCTCTCCTGACTTATTAATAATATTCCATATGAAACTATTCTTCTTGGTGAGATTAAGATTTACTGGGCCAAACCTTCTACTTCATCTCCTAGTCATAGTCTCAACTTTCACGGCTTCCATCAGCTTATATCCTCTCCTACTTGTACTAACAAAAACTCGACCTCTGGTCCTACCCTGGATTGGATTCTCACCTCAGATCCCAACCTTTATCATAACCCTGGCACACTTCTTATCTCTCTTAGTGACCACTCCCCAACCTTTAACCACAGATTCTCCAAATATACTCCTAAAGACCACCTCTATAGAGACTGTCGTAAACTCAACCAATTCAACCCTGACACTTTAATTCCACTTTGTCTACTGTAAAACGGTCCTTCCTTCAACACCTTCCTTTCAATGAGGCTGTAACATCTTTTAATAAAATATTTCTAGACATACTTACCTCCATGGCAGATATCAGAAAAATCATAATAAAATCTAACTCAGATAACCAAAAGTAGATAGAACACCAGCCACAGTACAGCAGTATCAACTTTAATCCAACACAATTCAAAAACAGTTTAGCGCTTTCATCCCACAGTAACAGGGACTTCTTCAGAACAAATCACATAATACAACCCAGCCGTTATATACCAATTTTATACATACTTTGCCAATATATCAGTTAATACACTAATTAAAACTTAAAAGCATAACACCTAGCCTGTGTTTTGTATTAGAAATTACACTAAAAATAACAAATACACCAATGTTTACCCCAATAAATTTTTCATTTTTAGCACACTATTAATACTGACATTTTCCTTAATACCAGGGTATTTTGTGGCATTTAACCTAAGCTGTCATTTAAGTACACAAATATCCAAATGTGCAGCTACAACCCTACCTTGTAAGTCATTAACTATTTGCTGTACAACCAAAACCCCAGAAACATGGTCATTGTAGTACTGTATGTGCCTACACAAGGTGTTAGTCATCTTCTTATTTCTAATATCTGATAAATGCTCATATATTCTTTCTCTAAAACGTCTACACATCTTTCCGATGTAAAATACAAGACATTTTAAGCATTTTGCCATATAGACCACATTTTTACTTTGACAATTGTAGTGCCCCTTTATATATATATATATATATATATATATATATATATATATATATATATATATATATATATCCTTTCCATTTAAATTAAATCTATCCCCTGATATAATAACATAGGGGCATTGCTTACACATCCCGCATTTGAAGTTACCTTTGTCTTTGTTATTAATTACTTTGTCAATACAATTACTAAATTCCAATATGTTTTTGATGGACCTATCCCTTCTAAATACAAATTTTGGTGCATCACCCACCTTTTTAACCACATTTTTATCAAAATGTAATATTTCCCAATTTGTCTTAATTACTTCACACACTCTACCAGAATCCTTGTTAAATGTGGAAATAAAACTCAAACCTCTTATTTTATTTAGTTTCATTATGTAGTCTGTCTTGGGATACAAAATTTACTGCACAACTAAAATTATTGATCCCCAATATAGGTTTGTACACCCCTTCCTATTGTTTGGCTGTCACTTATTTCTTTATTATGTTTAATAACTCAGTTGGGTATCCCCTTTTACTAAACATACCCAATATGTACTGTATTTCCTCAACAAATTCCTTAAAAGCATAACACCTACAAAACAGAGGCTAGGTGTCATGCTTTTAAGTTTTTATTGGCACTTAAGTATGTATGTAATTGGTATATAAGGGTTGGGTTGTATTATGTGATTTGTTCCAAAGAAGTCACTATTACTGTGAGATGAAAGCGCCAAACTGTTTTTGAATTGTGTTGGATTAAAATTGATACTGTCATACTCTGGCTGGTGTTCTATCTACTTTTCGGTATCAAGTTCAGTGTGGACAAAATCTAACTCAGACCCCTGGCTCACAAAACATACTCACTCTATTATACATAAAAGAGACAGTATGTGGAAAGCCTGGGTAAAAAATAAATCACATATTCTACTTCAAAGATGTAAGGAGCTCAGAAACCTGTCCAAAGAACTTGTTAACAACGACAAGAAAACTTTCTTCTGTTCTAACCAACATAACCCACACAAAAACAATTCTGGAATTCCATTAATCATCATCTTTATCCTGGCAATCCTCCAACTCACAACCCCTTCCCACAGAATACTGCTATTGAAACTGCCACTCTCCTTAACAACTTTTTCATTGAAACAATCCAAAAACTTACACAAAGTAGTAATACCTCCTCTTCCCCTCCTTTAGCCCCTCAACATAATTCCTCTTGTTACACAAAATAGTAATACTTCCACTACCCCTTTCACCCCCCAAACATGACATCCTTTAATGCCTTCTCTTTCAAACCTGTCCCCAGCTCCTTCATCAAATCCCTCCTTTCCAAACCCCCTTTTCAAACCCAAACCTTGCTCCCCCTCTGCTGATAAATCACCTGCCTTTTTTTTGCAAACTTGCTGCAAATCCATTGCCTACCCCATCTCCATACTCATAAATCATTCCATTACTGAAGCCTGTGTCCTTGATTTATGGAAATCTTTCTACAGTATTCCTCTTCATAAGGTTGGAAACTCTACCGATCCATCTAAGTATAGACCCATCGTTATCCTGTCCCCATTTCCAAAATTCTGGAAAAGTGTATTCACAACCAGCTTCTCAAACACCTTCGTGATAATAACTTGGTAACATCTACCCAGCTTTAGGCCCTACCATAGCACTTCCAAACAGTACTTTCCTTCATCCATACAGTAGCTGAGGCCTGGGACAATAACATGTTAGTCTCCTGTTTATTTCTTGATCTCTCTAAAGCTTCTGACACTGTCTCTCACTTTAATCTTCTAGCTAAACTTTCTGACCTCTAGCTGTCTACTTCCTCCTTAAACTGGTTCTCAAGCTGCCTCACCAATAGGCAACAATCCATTATTTGCCCAACTTGTCTTCTTCCCCTTTCAACCTGTCAATATTGGTGTTCTACAAAGATCTATCTTAGGCCCCCTTTTGTTCAATATTTTCACTGACAATGTACATTCTGCCTGTAACCTCGCAATACTTATGCTGATGATTCTTCTCTCCTTACCACTGCACGAAGGATCTCTGATCTCTAATTGCTAACTTAGAATTACTTTTCTTCTGTCGAAACATGGCTCTCTGACAATCAACTCATACTTAATCCTAAAAAAAACTAAACTCCTTTTCTTCCTTCCTAAAACACCTTTTCCATCATCTCCCTCAACAAAACCATCATTAAACCCGAACCCCATACCAAACTACTAGGCGTCATTACTGATGATGAAAATATGACATACACATCCAACATTGTATAAAGAAACACAGCACAAACTTGGTCTACTCTATCGTAATCAGAAATTCCTTACACCTTACACCAAAACATCGCTAGCAGAGTTTCTCCTATTACCTTATCTTATATATGCAGCCCCTATTCTTAGAAATACTCAAACTACTCTCCTCTCCAAACTTGAACAAACGTATAGTAAAATTCCCAGATTTGCCACTAGTCTTCCTTATAACTCCCATCACTATCTCACCATTAAAGCACTCCAATGGCCCAAATTCCTTAACCAACTATTACTTCAGCAACTACACATTACCCATTCAATCTTGAATGACCCCTCTTCCTGCCCATCTGTCTCTAATCGAGTATCTTATTAGAACCCCCCATCGTCTCCTTCACGCAACTGACAAACTTCTCTTTGATATCTACAAACCTAACAAGAATATTGACAAATTCCAATATAAGTACTCTGTAGCCCATGCCTTGAACAAACTTCCCCTTAATATAAGACAGAGCTCTCCAAAATACCTGTTTAAACATGAACTTATCTAAGGACATGGTCTTGCCCGTGTCTAACCCCCCCATGACAATGTTATCGTTTACTCGTTCTCTACTCATCTGATCCATATCACCCTCTTTCTTTCTCCTCTTCTCTCTGTCTTGTAATTATGTATCATTTTTTTTTCTGGACTTTGTATTCAAAATATATTCCTGAATTTAAAACATAATAAGTATATCAACACCATGTCTCTGTCAAATACATTAAGTGCATCTCATATATTGTACCAATTCTGTAATCTTATTGTGACTTTTATTTTTGTCTCATCTACATAATGTAATGTTAACTGTTGCTAATATTCCTCATGTTATGTCTTCCTTACAACTGTTCATTTTTGTTATGTTTATACTTTTTACAAGACTGTGAACTAATTGGAGTTTTCTACTCCGGTCTCCACTGAAAATGGGCCTTTGGATCAGTTGGACTAAACCAATTAACAAATGTCTAATAATTAAATAAATAAATAAAAATAAACATATAAAGAACGAAGTGTTAAACAGTAGTGTGCTTTGCAACCTATATTTTCAGAAGCTTATACAACTATGACTGAAAGAAACAGAAAGCTTAGTAAAAGTACGGATAACTGTAGATGTATTCTAACATATCATTGTATCACTGTAACACTCCGCAGATAAGAAATATTATTAAAAACATTGGTTAATATTAACTCAAATTCCACAATTAAAAGACATTTGTAAAGATGGACCAGCCTTTAGTTATAAAAAATCTACTACACTGAAAAACAAACTTTTTTATAAGGAACAAATTAAGACATTTGATAGTAACAAAAGATTCAACAAAATCGGTACCTATATGTGTAATAGATGCACTTATATATATATGCACATATAAAAAAGACTATTATACACCCGTTAAATGGAACTGATTTTACACTTTGAGCCTATGGTACACGTGAGAGCAAAAAATCTTATATATATGGCTAACTGCTGTAAAAATAACACTTTCTATATAGGCAATACTAATCCGAAATGTAAAGTACGAGTATGTAGTTATTTATCTGAGATTAAAAGAAAGGTTGATAATAATGCTTTATATAAGCATATAAATAATACAGACAACACACATTCATTTGAATTTATGATTTTATATGTGGTGCCAGAGAATATTAGGCGAGAGGATATAAAGAACTTAATGGAAAAAAAGAGGAGATTAAATGGATTATTTGGTTTTGGGCTCAATATTATCCAGGGTTTAATGAAGCATTTAGTGTCAAACCAATGTTGAAAGAGATGCATAATTATTTTGTTTTAATCACGTTTTATAAGCTATATAAAATAGTTTTTTTATTGGATTAGATATTTTGCCTGATGAAGCATCTTTATGTGAAAGTTTTACTTGCCATTATTAAATTCTACTATTTCATAACACTGTGTGGCTCCAGATTACTTTGTTTTCACACACATATATATATATATATATATATATATATATATATATATATATATATGCTTGCAGTCTGATTAGTCTGCAAGCATTTTAAAGAGGTTCATAGGTAAGTATTCGGCTAGCTGCCCTTGCAAGGCCATTTTAAGTCTATCCAGTTTCCCTTCAAAGGTAAGAATCCAACTTTGTAACTTGTACCTGTGAGGTAAACACCTTAACCATTATGTCAACCCCAATAGTCACTCGTTGCTTAGATGACTTAAGAGAAGCGTGACTGCATGACTCTCCTTCGTAGAATGTTTTGTCAGTCACAGAGACCAGTTAGCCCATGTTGGATGTCTTTGGATAGTGCTGATGACTGGTTACTGCAGTCCTCAGTCACATGCTTGGACCTTGAGATATGTGCTCTGACATGCTGTGCATCAACAATAGATAGGAAAAGTTACATAAAGGCAAGAATGTAGGGCAGCCGGAGGTATAACTAATCCCTCACGGGAGCTGGAATAGTGACTAGGCAGACACCATACTGACTTAAAAATGACAAGAGCATGTGCTGATTGTGGAGCAGTTAGAGCTTTTTGAAGGGGTTGGATTAGATGGGAACGGTGCAGGAAGTAGAAAGAAGCACAGGATATATATCTTAGGGTTCTATAAAGACTGTGCATATTTTACAAAGGTTAAAACCTCAAGTTTTGGCTGAATCAAACATAACTGAATACAGTTTTCTCCCTCTGTTTCTCACTCCTCTACTAGTTCTAACAGGCTTTAAGGTTGCTGTGCCTGGGGTTAAAAATAAATCGCAATCATACCTCTCAACTGTCCAGATTTTCGCAGAATGTCCAGAATTCTGCCTCTTATTTTTTGTCTGTTCCTCATAAAATTTGTGATTTTCTGGATTTTTGATGTAAATCAGTGAGGACTGAATTCACTAAATGATGACAGGCATTTGAGTTTCAAATTTCATATCCTTCAGAAAATGTATGGTAACACAAGACATTTTATTCTAGCAACCTTCTAAGTGTACAAGAGCAGTATTTAAAAATTGTCCCTATTTTGGGGTTTTGTCCCCCCATTATTTTTGGCTTTGTCCAGAGTTTTTGTGCTAAGAAGTTGACAGCTATGATCACAATTTAACTTAATATTCCATTGAGCTCTTGAACTTCATACACTGTATATGTCTTACAAATTAGTGCAGATAATTTATCTCAGCTATTTATTACAAATTTTCTTTTTTCTGATAACTCATAATATAACTACTCTTTAGTTCAAATTAGAATTTTTTCTTATAAGGATAAAAACTACATTAGTCATTCAGAATTCTAAAAAACGTACATTATTATTGTTTAATTTGCTAAAAATAGGAGTACCTATTTACAGCATGAAATCAATGCACCAAAAAGAATCCTAACTTTAAAGCAAATAACCCAGCTCCTGTGTTACTTATTTTTGTTAATTAATACTGGATAAGCAGTATATATTACAACTGCTGTCTAGAAAAAAAACATTGTCTCCACTTCACAGTTCTACTTCAGTGTAGTGCTTATACTAGAATGAAACATCCGAGAGTTAAGCAGTGTATTTGGGCGTTCAGATAAACAGTAGAATATTTATATGTTCTGCATTTGCTTATTAACTTCCAGTCTAATTCTGAGTCGCATGTAGGTAGCATGTTTTAAATCCATCAACTGCTGGTTTTCAGACCCTCCAATACATCTGTTGCTGATTTACAGACCTTGTAGCAATTGAATATGTGTTTCCAATTATTTTTTCTTTGCTTTTTGTGAGTTTTAAGTTATTTTTATAAGTTCTTACCCAATGAAGGGACTTTTTATCAGTTTGAGTAATTTTGTCAATTTTATCTTTTTGATTATTATTGTCCTCATTCAGACCCTGTGACAACTGTGTTAATTTTTAAGCTCTTTCAGTCTCTTATTTTGACAAATCTTGTTAATATCTGCACTATATTTTGCTGTTTAAGTGGTCTAACTGTTAGAGTTAAATCCTTTTTTTCTCCTGCACTTATGAAACAACCCATAACCTTAACATATAGTATAGCCAATGCTCCAGTACTAAACAAAAATGTAGTCAGAGATCTGAGTACCTTTGTTGACAAAATTTCACTTCCAGGTTTGTAAGACAGGATAATGACCTAGAACTCCACCACATCCAACTTACCATTAGAAAAAAACTTATCATATCATAGTAACTATAAGACCCCCTTCTATGCCACTCATTGACCCATATCTCCTACTTGTGTAGTATGAAGTCCCTGTGCATTTGGCCAAACACCAGTCCCCAAGGGGACTTCAACTACTCGTCCATCAACTTGGAGACTTATACATCTCCTAACCAGTATGGCCAGAGATTTCTAGACTTCATAAATACAAACTCTCTAGACAGTTTATCCTACACCCCAACTAGAAGAGAGAAAATTCTACACTTGATCCACATAATATGGGATAGCTCTGTTCCCCACTAGTTATCACTACCACCCTAGTCAAACTAGGCCATAAATAAGTCACATTCATCATAAGACTGAAGCCAGAAGCATTTTCAAATATGTCAGTATTCAGAGATTATGCAAAGGCTACTAAAATTGGTGATGACTTGGTTAAATTCAACACAACCCTCCAATCAAATAACCCCACTACTTATGCAGAATACTTTAGCATCAAACTCAATGCACATGTAAACAGCCATATAGGTTCATAGGTAGGTACTAGGCTATTGGCCCTAGGGCCCATACAAGCCTAGCCAAAAAATGTACCCTGGCTTTCGCCACCCAAGAAAATTATTTTCCTGTGCCCCTGTTGAGCAGAGCCACAGAAGTGTTCCCGGGGGTGAATTTCCCATTTCCCATCCAATCATCAAGATTTTTCTTGAAGAGTGCTAATGAGGAGCTCTGTTTGACATAGATAGGTAGTCTGTTCCAGAGTATGGGAAGTCTCTGGGACAGAAATCTATCCCTCCAGCATGTTCTGTTTATTGTGGTGACAAGGTTAAGGTCCCTAGAGTGTGTAGCTCGGAGGGATTGGGATTTCTTTAAGTGGAGCATGTCCAATATAGATACATCTGTCCCCCTCCAAAGTAAATCCAATGCCAAATTTCAAAATAAACTCCTATAGTGAAACCCAAATATAAACAGACTGTACAATAAAAGAAAAAAAAACTCATTGCACGCAATAATAAATGCAACTTTCAGTATATCAAAAATGCTCAAGCTAAAATAAACAATGAACTCCACTCCCTGATCAAATCAACCAAAGTTGGATATGAGGTAAAAAACCGCCACTCAAGCATAAGCTATAATGCCTTCTTTAGCTATGTCAGAAACTTCAGAAACAATGTTCAGCACTGCACAGAGCTAAAAGTATATATCACATACTCTGAGGGCATAGCCAGTCTACTAGCTGATAAATTTAGCTCTGACTTCACCACCCCTCTCAGATCGCATACCTACAGCTACACCCTCTAAATCTTCCAAGAACATGTCTTCAAAGCAATTTTTCAAGACCAAGAACATTTTTTCTATGGGGCTAGCTAACATTAGGCCTACTGGCCAGATCTATAACTAGTGGTGTATCCCAGGGATCAGTGCTTGTGCCATTACTCTTTGTCATTTATTTCTCAGTGGTCAAAGCTAACATTAAGGTTTTCTAGCTGACCAAGTCTGCAAATGACTATACATTTGGTGAACTCATAAACTCTCCAGAGGACACCAAAATCCTCCAAGAGGGCCATTCCCAAACAAATAGCTGGTGTAATAACCATGGGACTAAAACTAAATGCCAAAATGTATAAAAGTTTTCTTCAAAAATATGTGTAATAATGTGTAATAGTCTTCTTCAGCAAGCAATATGTCCCCTTTAACTATCATAATAATGATACACCACTAAAAGTTGATCCGATGGTTGGGGACCTAGGAACCTATGTGGACAAAACTGTCCTTCAATCACAATGCATCCAATCCACTATTGCAAGAAAGCTGTTTTTCATTGCACAGCTTATTAGTAAGAGCATGGCATCTAGGTCCATGGATGTTATAATTTCACTGTATTTGACACTTATAAGGCCGATCATTGAGTATAATGCCTACATAAGTATGTACCTCTCTGAACACTTACTACATCTCAAATGATCACCAGGTTTTATCACCAAGAAAAAGAAGGGGTAAATATTAAAAACTACACTGACCAGCTTAAAGCATTTTCCCTCTTCACAGTATCATACCGGCTACTAAGAGGTGATCTCTGGCTCATGTACAGAGCCTCAACAGACATTATCCTCTCATATCTACTGCACATTCACAAGTCCAGTAGTGACATAAATGCCCGATCAAGAGATCTCAGTCTCATCCACAACATCAAAAGAACATGTTGGGGGGAACTGATATGTATCAGAGAAATTACCACTTCTTTGGAATCATCTTCTTCACATAAAGCAAAGTATTTCCTTTACTCTATTGAAACATAATTTGGGTGAATGGATGGGAAACCACAAATTCACCCTTGGAATAACATGTAACTGTTCCACTGGTTCTAGGTTAGTCATACATAAATTACAAGCACTAAAAACTTCACGGGAAAGCAGGGCATGAGTTCTAAAGATACTCATATGTACCTGTGAACCAAAAGTGGTCATCTGTGCCTTGCCTACTGCACCATAATAAATCCCGTTATCCTCGATTTCCTAGTAAATACCATAACCAGAGACCTAAATCTTCATCAATCAATAAATGTAATGCAAAGGAGTGACAGATTCATTACACAGAGCCTCCTCAGCTGTGGACTGAGCTGTCTCTGAAGGTTAAGCAGTGCAGTACATTATGAACCTTCAGACATAACATGGATGGGTGTCCTCAAATTTACCCTGGGACTAACCGCCCCAGCCCTCATTCAGAAAAGGGGTACAGCCCAAGGGTGGGTATTTTCAAGGTGATGATGACTAAAGTGACCTTGACACTCCTATGAATCCTATAAATTTGTAGGAAGCTGTCATATGCAAGTCTCTTAACCAGACAATGCTTGGGGTCAAATGGGTGTTTGGGCTAGGGCCCTCAATGGTGTTTTGGACTGTGAGCCTAGTAACTATCTATGAACCTATTTGAAATGAAACACAAAATATAAATACAAATGTATTTCTTCTGATGGTACATATACATAAAAGGTTTTTAATGTGTTGTGAAAGGTTTTGGTCACTTTCAGAAATCTTTATTTTACAACTATTTTCATTTCCTGTTATATTTCTTGGATTTGCAAATGATTTTTTTTTTAAATTAAGTTAATAGTGTGTTGCTTGATTTTTTTTTCTATAACCCAACCCACAAAATTATTTCATGATAAGTATTGGGCAGTGATTTACATATGACTGCAATGTATTATGGATAAGCAAACATAACTTAACTTATCTTGAGGAGGAGATACTTATTTACATTGTGGTTTGACTGCTAAATAATCAGCTATTTTTTAATGTGATGTATTTCATCTAAAAGAACTAGTTGACAAACTGACTTTATAGGAAATACAAAACTACAATTGATGCATTTATCATGAAAATACAATAGTATATACATTAATTTAGGAAGTGAGACATTGCGGGTTTGTCCTTCTTACTGTCATGGCAGGCATATTTATCACTGAGAAAAATTCCAGGGGCAGTCCTTATCAACAAAATAAAATGCAAACACTGTGTAGATTCTGCATCAAAAACTGTATAATTTGATTCTGTATATGGTAAGGAGATTATTTACAACTTCAAAGGTTTGTTACATACATTTGTCTGAGAACATGACCGATACACTTTAAAAAACAATTTTCTATGCATTTTATGGGGTATTCACAGATATTAGCAAAGGAATTCAGCATTTTTTTGTACCAAAAATGAAGAGAAAAAAAAGCGCAACTAGGTAAAGGTTTAAGTTGTTCAAAAAATGGAAATTACGGGGTAATAACATGAAAATGAAATATGGTAGAGTCGATTATCTGAACTAATTTGAGACCTAGGGTAGTTCTGATAATCAAACTGTTTGGATAATCAAACATACATTGAACTGGATAAAAATACTTCTAAAATCTTGTGTTTTCTGCATGCAGAGAATGCACTTTTCACCCATTCAGCAATTCCAGTGGACAATAAAAAATATATTTTACATATGTGTGGCTACAAGCTCAAAAAAGATGCACACGCAAATATGTATAATGTTTACATATTCATACTTTATGATTTTTACTATCTGAAAACTTTGAAAGGCTATGTTTGGATAATGATGTTTCAGATAATTGACTCTCTACTGTAGCACAGTCTAATCAGTGCATAACAAAATGCAACTGAGGAAAAGAAAAGCAAGTCATGACCCATAATCTGCAGGAGTTATATGGCACAGCTACATGTGTCTGAGTATAAAGGCAAAGAGCACGCCAAAAAAATTGTCATGTTCCAAATAAAATGTTGGTTGCAGCAGCAGCATTGTACATTAGTCAACATTTGCTTTTCACAGGTGAAGGTACCTTAGGTGTGAGATGTGGCTGCAAACATAGCTGAAAATGGTACAGACAGAGTAAAGCCTCACATAAATTAACAGAGGTCCAGATCCAAGAACAGCTGTGGGTAGATGGATATGTCATACTGGTGTTTGTAAACATTTATAGCCCACAGACTGGAACTGGCAGAATAAGTAAGCTTCCTATTCTTCCTAATACTATCACATATGAATAAGCACATTTGCTTCCTCAACACACCAGGGGAGACAGCTAATACTATGTGTTGTTAATATGATACTGCCTGCCACCCCAAAGTGTAAAGAGACCTAGGTTGTACACATGTGGCAATAAAGGTGTCCATGAACAGCATTACATCAATAGGAAAGGCTACCATGACCTATCAAGTAGTATACACCCCACAGGAATTAATAACCAGTGTGAGCACACAACATCCTAGGAGTGCCATTTATTTCCATATATGGCATACAAGTCATTTGTACCACTGCTTCATGCATGGAGAATCCAACAGGGCCACTTGGTAGGCCAGTACAAGCATACCACTCCAACTACAGATCCACACTTATGTAGGCAACATGCACACAACACTAACCCCTCCCCCCTGCCTATTGTGTTACAGATGATGCAGATTTATTTATTTATTTTTTTTATTGCATTTGTTTACCGGGATAAGTCCAGTGGGCCTAAAAGAGCTCATTTTCAGTGGAGGCCTGGGGAGAAAAGCTCCAATGAGATACAGAAAAAATATAAACATTAATTAGTACAGAAGCAGAAACTGTTACAGATAGTAAACATAGTAACATATACAGAATATATACATAAAAGCAGGAATCTAGTTTGTTTGATTACAGCAATATATACAGAAAATATACATTAAAGCAGAATTCAATGAATTCAATCAGATTGGTATAAACAGAGATCAGTATTATTGTACCAGAATCAACAAGTGAAGATAAAAATAAATATGGAGAAAATATCATCAGTCATTAGTAGCAAAAGACATAGTAGTTTAGTAATCATACAAGGAGAGTGAAGAGGTTAGGTTATAGAGCAGGAACATAGCCAGGAAGAGTTGAGATGATTTTTTCAGCATTTGTTTGAAGGTGGTGGTGCTGTCTGTGTTTCTTATAGAAGGAGGAAGTGAGGTCCATAGTTTGGCAATGGTGAAGGCATAGAGGAGTTGACCAGCAGGTAAGGTGGGCTTATCTACTTTTAGAAGTAGATGATTTTCGGGTCTTAGATGCCTGCTGGAATGGTATTTGGCAAGTAGAGTTGAGAGAGCAGGACAGTCTGTGGGTCTGTAGATTATTTTGTGCACAGTAGTTAGTGTCCTTGTCTGAAACCATGCTGAGTGGGTGATAAAATTTGATTTTCATGCAAGTGGTTGAGGAGTTGGGCATGGATGCATTTTTCCAGTATTTTAGAGAGGGGTGAGAAAATTGCTATGGGTCGAAAGTTTGTGGTGTCTGTGTTGGTGCCACCTTTGTGTAAGGGAAGAATGAATGTTTTTTTTTCCAGATGTCTGGGACAAGGGATTTTTTAATTGATCTGTTAATGAGTATGCTGATGGGATAAGCTATAGAGTTTGCTGCTAGATGCAGGAAGTGTGGGGGTATTGTCAGGGGCCAGAGTACAGGGTTTTAGCTTAAGTAAAAGTTTTTTTATTGTGCTGGTGGGTATGGGGCAAAATTTTAGGTTAGGGTTAAGGGTAGACTTGTTTTCTGGGATGATTTGGTCATCAGCTGTCTTGCTGGTGGTGCTGTTAACTGTAGGAAAGGTGGTGGTTACGTTAGCTATGGTGTCAATGAAGTAGGAATTGAAAAGGGTAGCAAGTTCAGTGGGAGTCTTTTTGTGGGTCACGGGATGGATTGCTTTGAGAGCCTGGGTGTAATAGTTGGCTGACAGAAGACCAGAATTTTTGGGGATTATTTTTATGTTGGCTTTGTAGGTGGAAGTAGTGGTCTTTTTTATCAGTGGTTATTAGACGTTTTGCCTGGTTACGGAGTTGTTTGTAATGTAGCAGAGTTGAGGGCTCTTTGTTTTTCTGCCATGATTTCCAGATTTTATCCCTTGTGGACATTACTTATTTGATGGATTTTGAGAGCCAGCATGCATGGTTATGTTTTATTCGTTTTTGGCAGGTGGGTGCTTGCCTATTTAGGATGTCTAGAAATGCTGAGTTAAAGAATTCAACAGCCTCATTAAGTGGTAGAGATCTGAGAGGTTTCCAGTTTACTTTAGCTAAGGTTTATTTAAATATGGATGATTGGAACTTAGTAAAATTTCTGGTAGATTTGTATTGGTGTTGGCCTGTGGTTGGAGTAGTTTTGCGTATGATATATGCTGGGTGGTGGTCACTAATGGTATTAGGTAGTATACCACCAAGAAGGAAAAATAATCCAAGAAACGACTCAGCCAGTATATCCAAAGAATTTATTTTATAGTACCAACAATTGATGTTCTCCAGCGCCTCGGCATAAGCCTTTTAACAGAGTATAACAAAGCCCATTTCTCATTCCTTTATATAGTAAAAAACTATTCTAATAAAACAATTAAAAAAACACTTAATTACAGCAACCATTTCCAATCAAGCTCTCTATTTAACCCCTTAGGGTGTAGAGTGTCAAATTTTAAAATAAACAGTGCTTCTTTCCATTGTAGTTTATTCTTCAAGCATATACCTTTCACACAATGTACTTTTTCCAAAATTGTGCCTGTTAGATTCTTACCATCACTGTTATGATATTTTTTAAAATGAAAGCCTAAAGGGCTTTCTACCTTTTCATTTTTAATACTTCTCAAATGTTCTAAGAACCTAACTCGAAAACTCCTTTTTGATTCACCTATGTAAAATAAATTGCATTCACATTTGAGTACATAAACAATACCCTCTGTGTTACAACTAAAATTACCATTCACATTAAATTTCTTTCCATTTATACAGTCAAAAGAATTTACTGTTTGGTTACATATACTACAATGACCACATGCTTTAAAACCATAATCAGAAATACATTTAGTTAAACTGGCAGCAGAAAAAATAAAATAAGCATGAACTAGCATATCTTTAATACTTTTTCCACATCTATAAGACACCATAGGTTTTTGAGGTAACAATTCACCCAAGCATGGATCTTGTAACAAATGTGTCCAATAAAACATAACAATTTCTACTAATTTCTCTGTATATGTTCCATATGTTGTAACAAAAAACATTTTATCCACTTGTTGATTATACACATTTTTATCTGATTTAGCCCTATATTTTACTTGTTTGTGAGTCTGATTATTAAAATTCAGATTATTTTTAGCTTGTTCTACACTTTCTACACTATAACCTCTTTTGATAAATTTCTGACAAGTCAACTCAATTTCTAATTCTTTTTGTTGTTCATCACTAGTTAATCTTGAAATTCGCAATAATTCATTATAAGGAAGTGCTGATATTAAATGTGGAGGATGGCAACTAGTCCCATTAATGAAATTATTCACACCTTCAAATTTATGATGCACTGATGTTACTACCTTATTACCTCTAACATGCAAATTTAAATCCAAAAATGTAACTTTATCTCCCCACTGAGCTCCATCAAACTTTATACCAAAATTATTACAGTCTAGGTCATGAATAAAATTATGTACATCTAAACTACCCCCTTCACATAGAAAGATGAAATCATCTATGTAACGATAATATTCTATTACATGACTTCTGAAAAAGCACATTCTATATAGAAATTTGGTTTCAAAATAACCCATAAATAGATTTGCATATACTGGAGCAAAAACTGCTCCCATCGCTGTGCCTTTAATCTGTTGATAAAGAATTTCATTAAATTCAAAAAAATTATTTTTAAGACAAAACAGTATTAAATCAACTGTATAATAAGTAAGTGGAGTTTCACCCAAATGAAATTTAAGAGCTTCCACCCCTAATTCATGTCTAATATTAGTATACAAATTTTTAACATCTACTACTATCCAGTACCTATTTTCATTCCACTGAATTTTATTAATTTTCTCCAGAAAGTCAAATGTGTCTCTAATATAGGAAGACAACTGCACAATCTTTGGTAAAAGTAATTCATGCAACACAATTCCTATATTATGAAGAAAATAGTTGCAAGCAGACACTATAGGATGACCCGGGGGATTATATCTATCTTTGTATAATTTAGGAAGACAGTAAAATTTAGCCATAGTACAATTTTCTATGGAAAATTTCCTCTCTATGTCTTTTTTGGTAAAATAGCCAAGTCTATACCCCCTATTTATTAGTTCATTATATGCTGACAAGGCTGTTTCATATTCCTTCCATATAGCAGTTCTATATACTTCATCATTATTTAAATTATCCATACACATCTTATAATACTGTTCTACTGTCATTATAACTAACTTATTACCTTTATCTGAGGGCTTAAATATAATATCTTTTCTACATCTCATCTTCATTAAAGCCTTCCATTCATTTTTAGTTAGATTATAAGACACTTTTTCCTTTTTTTTTTAAAATATCCTGCATAGAATAGTTCACTATACTGGAAAAACATTTCACTGCCTCATTAGTAAAAGGAGGTATATAGTTACTTTTTATGCTAATCCCATCTGTCGGTGATAGACAGTAAGCATTCACAATTTCATCATTCTCAAAAAAAGAATCCCAAGGAAAAAAAAAAAAAAAAAATTCCATAGAAGTTGTCTCATTCAAAGAATCATCCATATCAAAGGAATTAGTTACTTGTACATTTTTTTCTATTGACTTTGAAAAATAGCACAAAAGATGTAACTTTCTTACTAGCTTAAAAACATCTATTTTAAATGTATGCATATTAGAAACAACAGTAGGAATAAACTTAATGCCACAATTTAATACTGCTATTTCAGTATCTGAAAAAGAACTACCAGTTAAATTAAAAACATACTGTTCATCTAACCTGTCATTAACACCATTAGTCTTAAGAAAGTTAATACCATCTTTTCCTTTTCCCCTGTTGATTCTGTTGTTGCCTGCCCCACGTCGTATCTGCTTGTCCCCTTTTCCGACCTCTCTCACTTGTATTGGGTCTGTTATAAAAATGTTCATACATATATTCACTTTTTTGAGCTGGAGGGAGTGAAGGAAAGTCTGCATTTTCATCCGACCATTCTCCTGAAGCTACTGTTGCTTCAGATGAAGCAAACGAGACACCATATTTTTTCTTTACCATTCTTTTACCAGAAAACCCGCCCATGGTTTTCAGATGGTTTTTATTGGTAAAAGCAGTCTCGTTTGCATAATCCCTCAGATCTCTCTGCAATTTGTGTATTTTTCTGTCAATCAAAGTCTCAGTTTTACTCAGTACTTTCTCATTAAGATCTTTTAACACGCCCTCAAATCTAGGGACCGTCAAAGAAGTGCATAAACTAGAGCACAGCTTTGCAATGTCATTTTTAATCAGTTTTTGTTTTAACAAATCTCTTTCGACTAGGATGGCCACCCATTCTGTTGTACAGTGATGTGCTACCATTGCCCATCTTTTTGCAAACTGTACATCTTCTACATTTTTTTCATCAAAGGGCGTAGACGGATTTTTGAGAGATCTTAAGCCCTTTGGAGTAATATTCAGCTCCAGATACCTTTGTAAGCTAATAATGTTATAATGTGTTGCATTTTCTTTAAAAAGTAAACTTTCAAGTTTTTTAACAGTACCTTGTAATTCAGCTGACATAGCTGCAGTATGATGTTGTCCTATAGTAGAGAATGGATTAACAGTCCGTTTTTGACATCCATCCAACAGCACTTTATCCCAAATCTTCTGTGACTCTCCCAGTTGGGATGTAGAATTCATACCTCTATCAGGCAAACGTTATCCCACCTGTAGAATATTTTGTTCAAAAGTTCTTTGAGTAGTATCTCCCAGTTCATCACAAAAAATTCTGGGAGTTTGGAAAGAAGGATCACTGGCCATTGACAAAAATGTAGTAAACCACCAAGAAGGAAAAATAATCCAAGAAATGACTCAGCCAGTATATCCAATGAATTTATTTTATAGTACCAATAATTGATGTTCTCCAGCGCCTCGGCATAAGCCTTTTAACAGAGTATAACAAAACCCATTTCTCATTCCTTTATATAGTAAAAAAATATTCTAATAAAACAATTAAAAAAACACTTAATTACAGCAACCATTTCCAATCAAGCTCTCTATTTAACCCCTTAGGATGTAGAGTGTCAAATTTTAAAATAAACAGTGCTTCTTTCCATTGTAGTTTATTCTTCAAGCACATACCTTTCACACAATGTACTTTTTCCAAAATTGTGCCTGTTAGATTCTTACCATCACTGTTATGATATTTTTTAAAATGAAAGCCTAAAGGGCTTTCTACCTTTTCATTTTTAATATTTCTCAAATGTTCTAAGAACCTAACTCGAAAACTCCTTTTTGATTCACCTATGTAATATAAATTGCATTCACATTTGAGTACATAAACAATACCCTCTGTGTTACAGGTAAAATTACCATTCACATTAAATTTCTTTCCATTTATACAGTCAAAAGAATTTACTGTTTGGTTACATATACTACAATGACCACATGCTTTAAAACCATAATCAGAAATACATTTAGTTAAACTGGCAGCAGAAAAAATAAAATAAGCATGAACTAGAGTTTAGGTAGAAAGCCCTTTAGGCTTTCATTTTAAAAAATATAACAGTGATGGTAACAATCTAACAGGCACAATTTTGGAAAAAGTACATTGTGTGAAAGGTATGTGCTTGAAGAATAAACTACAATGGAAAGAAGCACTGTTTATTTTAAAATTTGACACTCTACACCCTAAGGGGTTAAATAGAGAGCTTGATTGGAAATGGTTGCTGTAATTAAGTGTTTTTTAATTGTTTTATTAGAATAGTTTATTACTATATAAAGGAATGAGAAATGGGTTTTGTTATACTCTGTTAAAAGGCTTATGCCGAGGCGCTGGAGAACATCAATTGTTGGTACTATAAAATAAATTCTTTGGATATACTGGCTGAGTCATTTCTTGTATTAGGTAGTATGCCTGCGCTGATGACATTGAAAGGGTGGGATACTAATATTCAGTCTATTGTGGAGCCCCAGTTTACCTAGCCATGAAACGTGCATATGCAGAGACTATGAACATTTCAAATTGCTGGGTTTGTACAGCTATACCGACAGCATATGGAGGACTGATAATGTCCTCTGTCCCTTTGGGGATAAATGAGACTTGGGAGAATTTACTTTTCGACACAGGAACTGTGAGATCACAGGACAAAATAGCTTTATTTTTACTTGTCACACAAAAAGGAGTTGTATGTTTCTATAAAAATGACACTCTCCAGGTGGGCTGGAGCAATTGTAATATAACCATATCTTACCGATGTTATATCAAGAATAGTAATTGCAATACTTTTTGCAATACTAATTATGACTCGTATTTGAACTCATTAAAAACAACTATGAGTGACATTCAAAAAAATCTAGTTTTGGTTAAACAATTGTCAGTTATAGATCAGAAAATGTTTCATGCAGAGCTGATGCATATTAGTACTAAAGTAGAAAACTTTTAGTTATGTACTTACCATAACTTTAGATGTTTGGGATCCATCTCACCTACATTCAGTACTGATGGGCTCGGAGCCGATCCCTCGGCTCCGACTCGGCACGCCATGCTATAGAGCAAAGCCTCTTATTGGCTGAGCTATTTCTTATCCCAGGATGCACCACCACTAATCCCCCAGATCTTGTTTGTCCGCATTCATGCACACATGCACAACTTGTTTATATAACATTGCCAGATGTTTCAAGATGAAACAACAGGATTCGGACCTTCTGATATCTTCTGATCTCCAAGGAAGGGGGAAGGAGGGTGGGTTATTAGGAATGTAGGCGAGATGGATCCCAAACATCTAAAGTTATGGTAAGTACATAACTAAAAGATGTTATGTGATCCTATCTCGCCTACATTCAGTACTGATGGGACAGTGTCCCTAGCACCTAAATCCTTGGTGGCTCACTGGAACACACTCCTGAGCACTGTGGAACCAAATGATGCTCGTCCTCTAGATGCCACATCCAATTTGTAGTGGGAAATGAAAGTGTGCGGGGAGGACCATGTAGCCGCAGCACAAATGTCACTAATGGCAAGCTTAGAATGGAATGCTATTGAAGTAGCCATAGCTCTAGTAGAATGAGCTTTGACAGAGGTCGTAAGTTCTTTATTAGAAAAGGAATAAGCTTGAGTAATACAGTCCCTGATCCATTTGGCAATAGTGACCTTTGTGACGGCTTTGCCCAATTTATTGTCCGAAAAGGATACAAACAATTGATCTGATTTTCTTGTTTGTTTGGTCCTATCTAAATAAAAACGCAATTGCCTGTGGACATCTAATGTGTGGAATATGTATTCCGCTTTGTTAGAATACTTTGGAAAGAAGACTGGAAGTTCTAATGACTGTTGTAGGCAGAAACCGGAACAAACTTTAGGGACAAAGGATGGATTTGGCCTGAGAGATACTCTATCTTTGTGAAAAACCAAGTACGGAGGTTTTACAGACAAAGCTTGAAGTTCTGAAACCCTTCTGGCAGAAGTAATCGCCACCAGAAAGGCAGTTTTGCACGATAGAAATTTAAAATCACATGTTGCTGCCGGTTCAAAGGGGGAGGAATTTAAGGCACGTAACACCACATTGAGATCCCATGGAGGAGCAGGATGAGAAATCGGAGGTCTTAAAAGCGCAGCACCTTTCAAGAAGGTCTTACACAATCTGTTGCTCATTAAAGGTGGGTTTATAGATTTGTGAAAATTGGAAATAGCTGCCAATTGAACCTTGATAGTTGAGACTGAAGAGCCTTGATTGAAAAGGGAAGTTAGAAATTTCAGTACTTCTGATACGGGAATAGTGATGGGATCCAAACCCCGGAGTTGAGCCCAAATAGCAAATCTTTTCCATTTGCTAGAATACAATTTCTTTGTAGCAGACTTGTGGGCCGAGGATAAAATGTGTACAACTTCCGGATCCAAGGCCTGATTCCTGACTATAGTCGGAAGAGGAGGAGCCAAGCCGTCAATTTTAAGGTGTGTAGGGACTGGTCGAAAAGTCCCGACTGATGAACCAATAGGTCTGGGATCTGATCCAGGAACCATGGACCTTCCAGTGCATATTTCCAAAGATAGGGGAACCATACCTGACGAGGCCAGTAAGGAGCAACTAAGATCATTTTGCTCCCCCAGAGAGACGCCTTTTGGATCACCCTGGGAAGTAGAGGAACTGGAGGAAAAGCATACAGCAAGCCGGTGGGCCACAGACGGGCTAGTGCGTCCATAGGGCTCTTCCCCGGAGCCGGGGTGAGGGAGAAGAACTTTTTGCACTTCGCATTCAGCGGAGTCACGAAGAGGTCGCAACACGGAACTCCCCATTTGCTGAAAATCTGATTTGCAACTGTAATGTTCAGAGACCACTCGTGTGGAGAGAGGATAGTTCTGCTCAGTCTGTCGGCTATCACATTGGACTTGCCCGGGATATGAGTCGCCACTAGAAAGCGTTTGGTCGACACTGCCCATTCCCAAACTCTCATGGCCTCTCTGCAAAGGGGGTAGGATCTGGTCCCTCCCTGTTTGTTCAGGTACCAGACGACTGACATGTTGTCGGAGTGAACGGCAATTACGCCCTGAGGGAGGTAATCGTGAAGGGCTTGAAGGGACAGAAGCACCGCCCTCATTTCTAGGATGTTGATATGAAGTAGGGTCTCTTCCGAATGCCATTTGCCTTGGACTGACCTGCCCAGGGAATGCCCCCCCACCCCATCTGGGAGGCGTCCGTAGTCAAAGTGGCCACAGGAGGAGGTAGAACAAAGGGTCGTCCCTGATCCAGATTGGAGGGCACCAGCCACCAGCGAAGGTCCTGTTTGCAGGTTTCCGTGATCCGTAAGAGGTGACTGAGGGAGATCCTGAAAGGACCACTGAGTTGAAAGAAGCCACTGGAGAATTCTCATGTGCAACCTTGCTAGGGGAACTAGAAGAACCGTGGCGGACATGGATCCCAAAAGCTGCAGGACCATTCTGGCTGGGGCTTTGGATCTGGGAAGTAAGGCTCGAACTTGAGCCTGTATGGTTTGTATCCTGTCTGTAGGTAGATAGACCCACATTCGGTTTGAGTCTATCTCTACTCCGATGAATCTTATGCGTTGTGATGGCAGCAACACAGACTTTGGCCAATTGAATGTGATTCCAAGGGAATTGCCCAGTGATATCGTGGCTTTTAGGCTCTGCAATAGTAGATGCTTGGAGGTGGCAGTTAGGAGCCAGTCGTCTAGATACGGAAACACCTGGAATCCTAGACTTCTCAGGTGAGCAGTCACGACTGCCAAACATTTGGTGAACACCCTGGGGGCTGTGGTGAGACCAAAGGGCAGCGCGCGGAACTGAAAATGACTGCCTCCTAGGCTGAAGTGCAGATGTCTCCTGGACGCTTGGTGTATCATGATATGGTAATAAGCATCCTTGAGATCTATGGAGCACATCCAAACACCTTTCTCCAGCAATGGGAGAATGGTTTGTAGGGTGACCATTCGGAACTTGGACTTTTTTACTGAACGGTTTAGAATGCTGAGATCCAAAATGGGCCTCAAGTCCCCGGTCTTTTTTGGCACCAAAAAGAATCTTGAGTAAGTCCCTAATCCGATCTGGTCTGCGGGGACCGGATGGATGACTCCTTTTTGCAGCAGCTTTGAAACTTCTGAGGCTACAGTTTCCCGTTGACTGGGTGGCAGGTCCGGGATTTTTTTGGACTGAGGTGGGGAGTGAGAAAAAGGGATGGTGTAACCTCCGGCGATAATTCGAAGCACCCATCGGTCCTGAGTGATACCTTCCCAGGCTTTTAGGTGCCTCGAAATACGACCCCCGACTGGCTCCGGAGCTGCACAGTCGGGCAATCCCTCAGGGACTGTGAAAGGCTGAAGAGCCACGAAAGGACTCGCGGTCTCCAGTGTTGTGAGGGCCTCTGCCGCCTCTGGGACGGCGTCTTCCAGAAGAATTTCCCCCTCCCCTGCCTCTAGAAGGGGGATCGTCCTGCTGTGAGGGGTAAGACTTCTGAGATCTACGGAACCACATTTTCTCTCCTCTTTTAGCCTTGGGGTAAGGCCGAAAGGGAGTGGAAAATCGTGCCCCTATGGCAGCCAAAGTCTTACCTTCTTGCTCGCAGCGGGTCAGTGTGTCCTTTACCTTGGGTCCAAACAAGGAGGACCCATCAAAGGGGGCGTCGGCAAAGGAAGACTTAAAGGCCTCCGCAAAATGACACAGGCGGAGCCAGGCTTGTCTCCTTAGAGCAATGCCTGTACCCGCCGCTCTACTCGCCCCTTCGGCCGCATAAGAAATGAGCCTCAAGGACGAGTTTGATATGGACGACAGCGTAGCCAGCTGAGAGCCAACCGTCTGGGCCAGCTCCCCAGGCAGGTTACCCAAGAGGGTATCGGAAAGTTCTTTAATCAGATCCCTCTGAAATCTGGTAAAGTGCGTGAGATAGTTCAAGGACCTTAATGTAAAGGCCGCTGAACTTAGGGTGCGCTACGCATTGATCCATGCTCCTAGACTCCTTATTAGGAGGATGGACGGACGTCGAAGCCTCTGCTACATCTTGCTGGGTAGCAGATGCCACCACCAAAGCATCTACAGCCACTCCTTTCGTCAGGAACTCTTTTTCCGGGGGTGCTGACAGGAACTTATTAGGACGAGCAGGCACCGGTTCCACAGAGTCTGGGTGTTCCCACACCCTACGACAGATCAAATCCAAGAGCTCGTTGAAGGGCGGAGACACCCAGGAGGCGGAGGGCTGAGCCCCGAAGGCCTTAAGGAACACCGACTCATCAGCAGAAGGGGGTTTGGATTGCCAGCCGCCTCGTTGTTTAAGGGCTTCCAGGATGTCTGCAAAGGAGACATCATCTGAGGACGACTTAGGGGACCCCTCTGCATCATCGAGATCAGTGTCTGATGTAAGAGACTCATCAGGGGAGTCAACGTGCTTCCTCTTGCATGCTCTTTTCCTGGGGGGTTCCTCCGAAGAAGCTTCAAAGGGACCTCCAGGAGGGGGCGGACCCCCAGTGGGGGTAACCTCAGGCCCCGGGGCTCCGCTGTCTAAGGACAGGGGGACTGCCAAAGACCCAGTCTCAGTGTGCAGGGAAGGAGCTGGGGAGACCGTGGAGGTAGCCAAAGAAGATTTGGCTAACGCACTCCTTATGGCCCTGAAGGCGGGACCACCAGAATCCTGGGAAGGTCCCACCTCCATGGCCACAACAGTAGACGGCACCCCCGCAGCCAACGCACGGAGAAGGAGGCTTGGGACCGAAAACATCAGTCCCGAAGCGTCCCCCCCCGGGGCCGACAGAAGAAGTCCGCGTACCGAACTCCGACTCAAGAGCCGAAGTTGGAGTAAGGGTCGGGCCCGACCCAAAAACCTCCATCGGCTCCACCAGCACTGGCTCCAACAGTGCCGAGGCTGTTGGAGGAGGAACCATAATAGCAGGGTGGACCATCGGCTCCGAAGCCGACTGGGCTGGAGCCGAAACTAACTTTTGAAACACCGGAGACTGGAAAAGTCTTAGGAGCACCCTGTCGATGTCCGAATCAGACATCTTGGAAGATCTAGATGACACCGATCGGGTCCGAACCGATTTCTCCATCGGCTCCATAGGACTAGGGGACCGGCTCCGAATGGATTCAACCACTATCGGTTCTGAGGGAGATCTCAAAACAATTTCCCTCGGTGCCGAGGAGGGCTTCGGCGTCGAAGGGGAAGAGTCTGAGCCGGTAACCCTCATCGGCTCCAGAATCAGTGGAGCCGATGAAGGTGACCCGCCTCTCGATGCCCCAGTCCTCGGCTCCGAAACCAGAGGGGTCGAGACTGGAGGCATCGAGGCAGACCGTTCCGCCCTCGGCTCCGAAGTCCGTGGAGCCGATGGAGAAGCCTGCCTACGTTTCTTGGCAGTCGGTTCCGACAGACTGGTCGGAGCCGACGCTTTTTTCTTCTTCATAGGAGAGGAAGAGGAAGATAAGGCCTCCTCGAAGGAGGGCTTAATCAGATCTCTTAATATTAATTTATTTTTCCTCTCCTGGAGGACTCTAGAAGAGAAGGCGTGACACACGCTACAGGACTCTTGTAGGTGCTTGGCGCCTAAACAATAAATGCACAAGGAGTGGTCGTCCGTTATGGACATTTTGTAACCACACCTCGCGCACTTTTTAAACCCAGAGGGTCTATGTTCCTTAGACATGTTGACTAACACTAAGAAACAAGTTTACCACAAGAAAGTGAAACTAAGAAAGTTTTTTTTTTTTTTTTTTTTGACAAAACACAATATCAGAGACAATACACGAACTAGTACCACAAACACTGAAAATGAGGGTCAAGACCCTCTAACTTAAGCAGGTACTTGACCTCTTAAAAACACAAAAAACGCTAAATAGGAATAGGGGAAGGCCCCTCTAACTTAAATGGGAAACCTTCCTTTAACCAAAAAACACAATCTTTCTCAACAAATATATTCTAAATACACTCGTACAACAACACTAGCTGTTAAAACAGCTTTTGGGTTCAAAATAGCCAAATTCCTGACAGGAAAACTATGAATAAAACAGTACTTAGCCCAGCCAAGTTTGAGACCACGTCCTAGCTTGTAAGCGGCAAACGAGATCTGGGGGATTAGTGGTGGTGCATCCTGGGATAAGAAATAGCTCAGCCAATAAGAGGCTTCGCTCTATAGCATAGCGTGCCGAGTCGGAGCCGAGGGATCGGCTCCGAGCCCATCAGTACTGAATGTAGGCGAGATAGGATCACATAACATCTGTTATTTTATTTGTGGGAAAAAGGCGTATAAATGGTTACCTGAGAATTGGTCCGGCAGTTGTTTTTTGGGTTACTTGGTTCCGGCAATAAGACATACTGCAGAATTACCTTTGGGTAAAATATGAAACGTAAGAGAAACAGCTCGAAAATCCGAAGGTCCAGTTAAGAAACCTGTGAATCCAGTTGGGAAGATCGAAGCTGGTTGGAAAGACCATAATTCAGTAAAAGACAAAAGCAAATTGACTCATATGGACTTGAGTGACAGTGTTATATCCTGGGCAGGAATATTCCCAGCCTATGGAGCAGTCAAATCGATCTGGGAGCTGAGGAAGTTGTCGAAACTTCTCGAAGTAATGAGCAATGCAACTTTTTCCACCCTAGAACTGGTGACTGATGAACTGAATGCAATGAGAACTGTTATGCTACAAAATCGGATGACTCTTGACTTCACCCTAGTGGCGAGAGGTGGTATGTGCGCACTTATCAAAGAAGAATGCTGTGCTTATATTCCTGACAATCATCATGAGATAAATAACCACCTAGAGGTAATTCAGCAAGTAACAGCCATGACTGAACCAGGCCCAAACCCACTGACGGACTTTTTCCAGAATCTATTTGGGGGTGGGGTTCCATCCTAATGAATATTCTGATTGCCATTTGTGTGGGTATACTCCTAATAGGAGCATGTGTTTGTTGTGGAATCCCCTGCATGAAAAGATTAATCAAAGATTTTGTTGATATATCTGTTACTGAAACTTTTTACCAAGATATCGAGATTGAAAGATTGATCTCAGATGACGCTTTTTCTGAAGTATAGATTGAATGATTCACCTAGCTGAAAATCCTAAGTGGAAAAGGCTAGGAGATGAAATGACACTATGCATACTTCAAAATAGAATAAAAAGTATTAATGGGGGGAAAATGTTAGAAAAATGTGTATTAGAATACATGAGAAACGCTAGTTTAAAAGCAAAGTAGTATATAATGCATTTTATTCTATTAATCATATAGTAGTAAAATTAATTCATGTCTAAATGTGAAGTAGTTTTGAAACTGCAGTGTGGCTTGAAGCAAAGCTGATCTCTGACCCTGGCAGAATGCTAGCTCAGCAAGTTTTAATGTTTATGCTTTTCACAAGTGATTATCTGCTGGGTCAGGAAATTAAATGTGTGAAATAATGAAATCTTCTGCTCTTTCCTGTTGGAATGATCTGACCTTGTATATGTGTTACTAAGATAGCACGCAGCTGTGTGAGAAAGTGTAACAGAGAACAAAGACGTGCATTAAAAGACTGAAGCTGCTATTGTATTCAAACTGGTATGAAACCTTGAAGTAGTAACTTTACAGAAAGTCATTATGCCTGACCAGCTGGATAGCAAGGCTGTATTGTATCTAAAGGAAAAGTTTTTTTTTAATATACAGCATCAACAGCTTTATGAATAACAGATTGTAAGCTAAAGTGATGTAGATGCCCTGTGACATATCACATCAGTAAGGTGGGCATAGCTTAAATGTTAAACCTATATAAAATTGTGTGCTTCCTGTTTCATGTCAGACAAAATTCTGTACTTGTACGTTTTTTGCCTCCTGGTGTACACTAGTAAACTTTTGAATCTGAACCTCCTGTGTATTGAATTCTTAATTTTATTTAACACACACATATATATATATATATATATATATCAAGAATTTAAATGATAAAGGACCTAGTGGTATGATCAAGGCAACAACACAGAGGGCTGTCTACAGACAGGGTCTTAAGTGAGGTCTGTCTGGTCACCAGAAGATGTCAATATCAATATTCGAAGGGAGAAGGCGAGAGGGATGTTGAACTGGAGGAAAAGGCGCCAACAATCAGCAGATAATGCAATACCTATTGCAAAACAATCTTTTAACCCAAACTCAACATGGTTTCCAACCCAGCCACAGCACATCTACACCCCTATTATCCTTTACAGACACTATGAACAAGGCCAGAGATGCAAGATGCTATAGAGCTTCAGTATTCCTTGACTTCTCTAAAGCCTTTGACACAGTCTCTCACCCCCTACTACTAAACGCACTGTCTAACCTAGGCTTCTCACATAACACAGTAAAATGGTTTCAGAGCTACCTCAAGGATCATAAACAAGCAGCGAACTGGTCTCTCACCCTTTCTCTACAACCCTACTGGAGTTCCTCAAGACTCCATCCTCGGACCCTGACTTTTCAACATTTTCACTAACAACCTTCACACTTCCTCTCACCCTGGAACACTCATTCAGTATGCTGATGATTTCATCATAATCTGTACTGCTCAATCACTACCAGAACTGCCTTCAAAAACTCAACAGTCCTTTACTGCAGTCGAATCCTGGCTAAAAAATGCCCAACTCTTTTTTAATCCAAAGAAGACTAAATTAGTTTACAACTTGAATTTTGTTCCAACATGATTCTTCTACCCCAAAAACACATCCCGTCACCGATCATTTCAATGTCTTGGCATCTGACAACACTGTCATAGAAATAGTGCAGGAAACCAAACTTCTAGGAGTAATCATTGACAATAAACTTTCCTTCGACCACCATATACAGAAAAATATAAAGAAAACTCTTCAAAAACTGGGACTCTTATACAGAAACATTTCTTTAACTACAGCAACCAAAGGTTCCCTCACAAAAACCTTTTTACTTCCCATCTTTATGGTGGCCCTATCAGAACTAACTTACAAATTCTATCCTAAGCAAGATGGAACAGTGCTACAACAAATTTGCAAAGTTTGCCACAAACTCCAAGTATCACGCACGCCACTGTAAACCACTACTAGAACTAAACTGGATTGACCTTCCCAAGCAACTTGCTTTATTCAGCTATCCACTTTGCACAACCTTATTTTCAAGTCTACTCCCTGCCCTAGCCAACTTAGTAGCACCTTATATACCAAACAGATCACTATGATCAGAAGATAAAAATCTCTTAGCTGTCTCACAACCCACAAAAAAGCCAGGTCACTCTCTGCATTTATAGTCTGCCTCTAAACTATGGAATTCACTACCTCTTGCTACCAGGTCTATGTCTGCCATAACACACTTTAAATCCTCTTTAAAAAATCATCTCAAAAAGACATGGCTCTGCTCCTGTATAAATCTAGCCTAATGTTTAGCTCTTCCTCACTAGCTTCACTTTCTTCTTCTTCTTCTTCACATCTCACTCCTTCACAGTCTACAACATCTTAATGTCTCTCCTAACTCCTTCGCTGTTTTTATTCCATATCCTTAAGCTACTGCTCAGTCTGTAATGCCTCTATTCTTATCTATCTCAATATCTTTCTGCATCACTAACTCTTCTGCTATTATTTTCCTAACTGAAACCAACATTTTATTTTTCATGTCCTATAACAACCTGTGTCATACATTGTACTACCTGCACATACTACTTTTGTATGCTTTTAATCTACTCATAGGCTATGTATATACTGTTAGAATGACTAAAATTGTCTACAATGATATACCTATATAGAATTATCCAGATGCGTAATATATCTTGTAACCTAGTTTATGTTCTATCAACTTATCTTTGTATAGTATTCCTCACATCGCTTGTATGGTTTCTGGACTATAACGTATTTGTATTGCACTGTATTATATGTGGAGCTTTTCTCTCTTGGCCTCCATTGAACATAGGTTCTACAGAGCCAGTCAGACCACACCATTAAACAAATGTCAAATAAATAAAAGAAATAAACTCTGACAGCTATTGGGATAAGGTAGCTTTAGATATGTCCTTACCCAATTTTGTTCTAGAAAAGACTGCAAATAACTGATTTAATCTTTTGTTTTAAGAAGATAAAATCTGAGCTGATGATGAACATCTGGCATGTGCTCACCTTTGAGAATCTTGGAAACAATACTGGTAATTCAATAGCCTAATTTAGATTTGCTTCGGATGTCACCTTCAAGAGAAACAATTAATTTGTTCTTAAGGCTACTCTTTCATTATAAAAAATAAAAAAATAAATACAGAGGTTTACAAGAAAGAGCTTGTAATTCAGAAATTCATCTAGCCAAAGTATGTGCAAGAAGAAAAATGGTTTTCCAAGAAGGAAAATTTAGGTCCAATTAAGCTGCTGGTTCAAAGACAGCTTGAGTCAAGGCTTGGAGCAATATAGTAAGTTCCCAAAGAGGGACTGATGTCTAATTGGTGGTCTAAGCAAGAAGGTCCCTTTAAGGAAAGCTCTGAAAATTTTCAAAGTCACCATGGCAGTGTCATGTTGTCCCACTTGAACATTTGAAATAGCAGCCATTTGTACTTTGTTAGTTGAAAAACTATATCTATTTTGAAAAAGTTCTGACAGAAAAAATGCAAAATAGGAGAAAGAGCTGCTCAGAAAGGGTTTAAACCTTTTTTATAAAGACCAAATGGAAAATCTTTTCCATTTACTGTGGTATATCTTTTTCACGGACTGATTTTGAGAAGCTGAAATAATGTTGACCACTGAAGAAGATAGTCTGGCATTTCTGGCTAATGTTAGAACTAGAAGAATGGTATGGTTAATTTCTGGGTCTTTGGGTCCAGTAGAGACAGTCCAGAAGGGTGACTTAGAAGATCGGTACTGATCCAACATCCAGGGTGGCTGTGTTAGGTAAGAGGGGGGAACCAAACCTGCAGGGGCCAAAAGAAAGCAATGAAGATTACTTTGATCTTGCACCTTCTGGCTTTCGGAATGAATATGGTTATTAAGCATATCACAGGAAAGGCACAGAGCAGAGCTGAAGGCCAGTTGTGGACCAGACCATCCCTCTGTGATTTTTCCTGTGGAGGAATTAGGGTAAAGTAACTGTTGTGCTTGTTGTTCAAGTAGGATGCAAAATCATTTCGTCTGATTAACCCCAGCAGCTGCAAATCTGAGTTGCCATTGTTTCCTTGAGGGACCACTTGCGAAGCAAGAGTATTGTTTGCCCACCAGTACATTTGGGATCTCCAGGATGTGCATTGCTATCAGAAATCAATGAAACCACATAGCCCACTGCTAGATTCTTATAGTTTTCTATCAAAGAGGGTACAAACAGGTTCTACCTTGTCTGTTGATATACCAGACTACTGCCATGTTATTCTGTCTGAACATAACTCACATCCTTGGATAGGAAGTCCTGAAATGCCTGCAATGCCAGGAGCACTGCCCTCATCTCCAAAATGTTGATGTGAAGATTGGCCTCTAAGCGTGAGAAAGAACCTTACCTTGGATTGTTCTCCCTTAGCAGTGCCCCCATACTATAAGTTAGGCATCCATGGTTACTCTAGATATTGGCTGTGCCTGACAAAAGTATCAGCCTTCTGTCACTGATGGGGAGATTATCCACCATCTGATGTGATCTCTGCATACCTGTTTTAATCAAATTCTAGAATGAAGAGGACGAATGCTTTGACACAACTGAAGTGTGAGAAGCCTCTGTAATACTCTCATGTGGTATCTGTCTAAAGTGACCAGTGTGAGTGTAGAAGCCATCAGACCTAGTAAACTAAGAATTAGCCTTGCATAGTCTATAAGAGCATCAGCAGGCAGTACCACCCAAAATGCAGATGACCAGAACCAAAAGCCTCATGGAGCACAGATTTGTGTGGTGAAGGAGTATTGGTGGACCAGCCCCTCATTATTTTATCAATTCTAGATTGTTACCAATGGTGATGTTTTCTAGAGGGGACTTAGGGGAGTCTTCACCTTTATCCAAGTTTGAGCTTTCTGTGAGCAACTCTGGTGATGTGTCCAAGTGTTTCCATTTTCACTTCAGTTTTCTGTGACCCTGTCTTGAGGAGACATCAGAAGGGACAGAACTCATATGTTGAGTGACTTCTAGGCCTGTTGGTATTGACTGTCCCTGTTGATTTGAATAAGTGGAGAAAGAAGCAGAACCCATAAGAGGTTGGGATGGAGCCAAGCTGGAAGATAACACCTTCCCCTTTCAAATACCTCAAAAGATGAAGTCACAATTAGAGCCAAGGGAATACTTCCACCATCTAAAGATAAAGGAGCCTTCCCAGTCCCAATGGGCCTCAGCTCTTGGACTGACCTCATACCTAAGTTATCGAGGGCTGAGGTCCCAAGAGGTACAGTCAGCTCTGAGAACTTCAGAGTCAACTCACCTCCTTGAGCCCCAGGATTGACATTTCAACTCTAAGACTCATCTCGATCCAAAAATATCAGAGTCAAGGACAACGCCAGAGTTGAAGTTGCTTGATCTATAATCTCCAGCAAAGGTGCACTCACAGAGCTTAGACCCATGGGAACCAAACACAAAGGGCAAAACAGTGCCAGAGATAGCAGAGGGGGTTGTTGGACCCTTAGTTGGGGTGGTCAAGGTGGATAGTGCTGGGAGAAACCTAAATTGGATCTGCATTCTGACGAATCTCCTGATCATTCTATCGACATGCATCTTGTAAGAGGTCTGATACACCAGGCAGATCTCAATGACAATGCCACCGACGATGGCTTAGAGTATTAGTTTTCCTGTACAATTGGTGAGTAAAGTCTCAGAATCACTGGTTCTGGTAAAAATGTAAATCTCGGAGAGAAAGATCAGACTTGATGAGTTAATGGTTCTGACTTCCTTGAGGTTTTAGTTTCCTGACCCGAAGTGTCAGTTGGATCTGGTGACCTTTTTCTTGATGTGTCTGATTTCTTCCCCTCTGATTTATCATTGGGTTTATCCTTCTCTTCACACTTAGGCTTGTCCAACTTCTTACCTGGAGAGGCTGAAGGAGAGTGGGTATAAGAAGTGGTAGACCCTGTCTGGGGAGGAAGAAGCCCTTTCAATATTAATTTTTCTTTCCTAGTCTGTATCACTGTAATTCCAAATGTGGCATAGGCCTCACAGTCAACATCCAAATGGGCCACACCCTAACAATATACACACAATGGATGCAGATCTTGCAGTGGAATCTGGTGCCAACAAGCTGTGCACTTTTTAAACCCATGGATTTTTTTCAGCCATATTCAAACAACACAGTAATACCAATAACCTTTGTGTGTGATAGATAGAAATAAAACTATAGCTATATTCAAATGCACCACAGAATCCAAACAGGTCTGAATGGAGAGATGATAAGTCAGCAAGCAAAGGAGAGTGGTATTGCTGAAACTGAATTCATCCTCAAGTCTTGGTGAGTACCTTCATGAGGTGGACCCTCTTTATACAAAATCTCACCAAGACGACACTGATATACAGACTATTTATATACTATATATCATGGATAAAAGTAGGCTAAAAATTAAAAAAGAGAGCTGAGTGCACAAGACCCAAGATAAAATTGTGCCCAATCCTGGTTGGCACACTGGTTCCAGGACTGGAAAAGATGACAGTGTAGAATCATCAAAATACGGAAACATTCATACAATGGGGCCAGATCAGGACCAGGGGGAGGATGCCCCCCCCCCCCATTGTAGAAGGAAGTAGTAGTCCACAAAAATCACAAAAACTAGTAAGGATAAGAAAGAAATGATGTATTGTTACAATTATGTAAAAAGCCCAAAATATCCACACACAAGATATACAAAATGATTAAGAGAGAAATTAGAGGAAAGAAAAATACTTCCACAGGAAAAACTGTCAGAAGCTTCAAATGAAAATTTCTGTTCATTAATACAACAGATTTGTGAAAAAACAGTACATAGATCAAGAGACTTTGATCTGTTTGGAAAAAGAAGCATCTGAGGAAGTGCGAAAATCTAAACAACAAAACCTAGAGATATTTGAAAAAGTTAAAAAAAATATGGACATGGGAAAGAAAGAAAGATTTGATATGGTGCAATATTTAGGCAAAGGAGAAAGCCAAATTAATCAATATAAAGAAGGCAGCCCCAAAGATATTCAAAGAGAAATACAGGCAAAGGCATCTGGATATGGAAAATTTCACAATATCACAAAGATGGAACATAGAAAAGAAAATTAAGTAGAAGTTAAAAAAAATAGAAGTTATGGAGTGTCTGCAATGTGAAGGATTTGGTATAGAAGGTCTAATACAGGTTATATCACAGCATGATGGAGTGAGTCCCCAAAGTAAGGGGAAGCAGGAAGATCAGGAGACATCTGAAGAAGAAATATGGACATGTGAAAGAAAAGGAGATTTAATATGGTGTAATATTTATGCAAAGAAGAAAGCAAAATTAACCAATACAAAAAGAGCAGCACCAGAGATATTTGAAGAGAAATACAGGCAAAGGAATCCAGACATGGAAAATTTACAATACAAAAAATAAGAAGACAAAGAGGAAAAGTAGAAAAGGAGATTAGTAATGGAGAAGTTAAAGAAATAGAAATTGAGGTTATGGAGTATTTGCAAAGTGAAGGATTCAGTGATAGAAAATCTAATTCAGAAAGCACCACAACAGGATAGAGCAATGGATATCCAAATTAAGGGGAAACCAGTGGAACAGGAAATAATTGGTCAGATGCCATATCAAGATATTTTGCAGCTGTGAAGACTGGTAGAGAAGGGTGAAGGCTGCCAGCCTAGCCAGATAGAATTGTGCAGATAATTCTGTCATTTGTAAATATAAATGTAAACTACAGGCTTGTCTTAAATGTAAATAAATACTGTTACATGTGGAACTGGAAATAAATGTGACAGTGCACTCTACTGACCAAAGTAAAGCATGTGGTGACCCTGTGAAGTAGCAGTGGTCCTGAACAGTCTAGATGAAGAAATTATTTCTGTTGTTTTAACCAAGAGTTAAATTGCTAGATTTAAACATGCAAATGTATTTTTATTGCTCTGTTCCTGACTAGTTGCAAGATAACAAAAGGGAGATGTTAAGAATGTAAATGCAGTTAATGTGTAGCCTGGGAACACCAGGAAAGTGTAAAAAGATGATGCAATGTTTATCAGAACTGCAATAACAATTTAAACAGAGAGAATCAGAAGGCATTAGGCATTTTTGTCTTGATCATCCAACTCACAGCACTCTGCCTGTTTTCTTATGTAAGTTATCTTAGACTTGTGTTTTCCTTTATTGATAGCTAGAAGCTAGAAAGATTGGACTAAGTGTTTTTCTGTTACGTCAGAACTGTACTACTGAATTATTTTATGTATTTCTGTGTGATCTCTGAACTCTTGACTAGCATTGACTGTGTAGTAGAAAGTATTGTCTTGTGTTTTTATTATTTATTATTAATATTTTAAAACATTTTAACTGTGGCTGTTTATGTAGAGATAAGCTAAGCTCCAGAGATCATTGCATGTATATAAGGATCCTGTACCAAGTCACTCTAATAAGCCATGAGACTGTTTAGTCATACTACCAGTTGGATAATAATATTGCACAGTAATAATTAGACACCTTTTTAAGGACCTTTGAGTAGCTGATAAATATTAGCTGGGTGGAGGCAAGTAGTACTACCGTATAGTCTGGGTAAAAGGGGCACAGCTGGAGAACCTATGCCAGCCTTCCCCAGAAGTGTCTGTGTGGTTATATAAACTCTTATCTCAAAGTGTGTGTGTGTCAGCTACTTGGGTAGGGACACGAACCACTGGTTGGACAGAGAGGGTGCTGGAGATTTTAGTTTACCCAGCTAAGCTGAGATCTGGAACCTATAGCTGTGTCAGTGGGGAGTCTTATTGGGGACCAAGGGAGTGATTGGCCCCGGACTGACTGTGATCTCTGTGTGCTCTTAAGGGAAATTGCACTTTACTGTGTGTATTTGTTATCCTTTCCTCATATATGAGATGCCCTCTCTGGTGTTAGTGGTGAGGATTGAGGCTCCTTGATTGCTGGGCCAGGGCATAGGTGACACAGCAGCCTTCCACAGGAGACCAGTATAAATAAGAAGTTATGTACCTACCATAACGTTCCATGTTAGTTGTCTTCTCTCGCCTTCTTTCTTGCTTGATGGGTTCGGAGCCGATCCTCGGCTCCGACTCGGCACTTGGTAAGCTCGAGAGTCACTTTTACCAGCTCGAGGCAGCCCCATATCCCATGATGCAAGGTGGTAAGTACCCAGATCTCGTTTGATGACAAAGGGCAATAGCACCAAGCATAAATACTTCCCAAAGGAAGAAAGAAAGCCTACAGGATGAAAGAAGGACCAGTTCTGAATGGTCTTCAGCATAACAATCTCTTGTAGAAAGGTCTGTCCAGGCCTGGGGGAAGGAGGGAGGGTCGCAAGAAAGAAGGCGAGAAGACAACTAACATGGAACGTTATGGTAGGTACATAACTTCTTAATGTTAAGTTGTCAATCTCGCCTTCATTCTTGCTTGATGGGACGCGTCCCTAGCACCTCTATCCTGGGTGGCTCAACGGAACAGACTCTTGAGGACTGTAGAGCCAAAACTGGCTCTGTCCCTGGAGGCCAAGTCCAATTTGTAATGGGAAACAAAAGTATGAGGAGTGGCCCAAGTGGCGCTGCACAAATAGTGTCTAAAGGAAGTCTAGCTTGAAAGGCTGTAGAAGTAGCTAAGCTCCTAGTTGAATGTGCTTTAGGTTTTGAGCACAGCTGTTTTCCCCTGAGCAGATAAATTTCAGAGATGACAGAAGACAGCCATCTAGATAAGGTCACTTTAGAAACAGGAAGGCCTTTCCTGTTATCTGCATAGGAAACAAAGAGTTGATCGGATTTCCTAAATTGTTTAGTTCTGTCCAAATAATATCTGAGTTGGCGGTGGACATCAAGATAATGTAATTTTGTTTCGATCTGTTTGAATAGTTTGGAAAATTACAGGGAGTTCAATGGATTGATTCAAATTAGCCTTAGAGGCGACCTTAGGCAAAAAGGTCGGATTAGTTCTCAATGATACTCTGTCCTTGTGAAAGACCAAATAGGGGGTCGAACCGAAAGAGCTTGAAGTTCAGACACCCTCCTGGCCGATGTAACAGCTACTAGGAATAATGTTTTCCAAGAAAGAAATTTTAGGGAGCAAGAAACAGCTGGCTCGAAGGGTGGAAGAATCAAGGATGTCAGCACTAAATTTAGATCCCATTGAGGAGGAGGATTCCTGATTGGAGGCTTTAGCAGGAAAATTCCTTTCAAGAAGGCTTTACAAAGCCTATGGGACATGATATTGTGATCTGCGATCCCGACATGAAAGTTCGAGATAGCAGCCAGTTGAACTCTAACTGTGGAAGAAGAGGAGCCTGCATGAAAAATCTCGCTAAGAAGTCCAAAACTGCCTGAACTGGGGCAGTGAAGGGATCGATATTCTTGGCTTTAGCCCAATAAGAGAAACGCTTCCATTTGCTTGTATAAATCCTCCTGGTAGAGGATTTTAAAGAAGCTACTATGATGTCTCTAACAGGGTTAGAGATCAAAGGAAGCCTGGCTAAGGAAGGAAGTGGAGCAACCATGCTGAGAGGTTGAGAGAAGGGATAGACCGGTGCAGCTGACCGGATTGGTGAACCAGAAGATCTGGCACTGGGTCCAGATGCCATGGCTGCACCAAAAGGTGACGATGGAGGAACGGAAACCAAATTTGTCGAGGCCAATAAGGAGCAATGAGAATCATTTTGGCTCTCAAACCGGTAGCTTTCTGGATAACCTGAGGGATTAGAGGAAAAGGAGGAAAGGCATAAAGAAGTCCCTGGGGCCAATCCTGGGTCAGAGCGTCTCTGGGGATGGCCTGACAGAGGAAGAGAGAGAAGAAGTCTGGGCATTTGCTGTTTTGGGGAGTAGCAAAAAGATCGCAACATGGGCGACCCCATTCCAGAAAAATCTCCTCCACTATAGATTGCTTGAGAGACCACTCGTGAGGCATGAGAATAGCTCTGCTCAATCTGTCCGCTAAAATGTTGGTTTTCCCAGGGATGTGCGTTGCTACCAGAAACCGATGAGAGGAGATCGCCCATTGCCACAGTCTGAGCTTCTCGACACAAGGGGTAGGACTTGGTTCCGCCCTGTTTGTTGATATACCAAACTACAGACATGTTGTCTGTGTGGACTGCAATTGTCCCTACAGGAAGAGAGTCATTGAGGGCTTGCAACGATAAAAGCACTGCTCTCATCTCTAGGACATTTATGTGCAGGTGGTACTCGAGCAGTTGCCACGTCCCATGAACCATCCTGCCCTGATAATCCCCCCCCCCACCCGATCAGGGAGGCATCCGTGGTGACAGTGGCTACCGGGGATGGGGGTACAAAGTGTCTGCCTTGGTGAATCTGGGGAGAAGTGATCCACCAAGCAAGATGATTTTGCAAATCTGTGTCACCAGAATTTGGTGACGCATTGGAAGTTGTTGGTAAGACCACTGAGTGAACAACATCCACTGAAGAAGGCGCATGTAGAAGCGAGCCAGGGGAAGAAGAGTAATGGCCGCAGCCATGAGACCTAATACTTTAGAACCATTCTGGCCTGTACCTTCTTGTTGGCTAGAATGATCCTGACATGACTTTGAATGTCTGAAACTCTTTGGTCTGTAAGGGTAGCTGACATCCAAACAGTGTTTAAGTTTGCCTATGAAAGTAATAGACTGGCAGGGCAATAAGGATGACTTTTCGAAGTTGATCGAGATGCCCAAAAGAGAACAAAGATTTATTGTGTAATCCCTGGCTTGAACAAGCTGATGCCTGGTGGTGGCTGACAGGAGCCAGTCGTCGAGATATGGAAACACCTGGAATCCTTGACGTCTCAGGTGAGCCATGACCACTGCCATGCATTTGGTGAACACTCTGGGGGCTGTGGTGAGACCAAAGGGCAGGGCTCTGAACTGGAAATGACTGGACCCCAGCCGGCGGAGAAATCTCCTGGAGCGTCTGTGAATTTTTATGTGATAGTACGCATCCTGAAGATCTATTGAGCACATCCAGTTGTCCTTCTGCAAGAAGGGCAGAATCGACTGAAGAGTGACCATTCGAATCTTGTCTTCCTCACAGACTTGTTGAGTCTGCTGAGATCAATATTGGTCTCCAGTCTCCCGTCTTTTTGGGGACCAAAAAAAACCTTGAGTAGATTCCGGGCTCTGAATGGTCTGTTGTAACTGGCTGAATGGCTCTTTTTTGCAGTAGTTTTGAGACTTCCAACTCTGCAATTTCCCTTAGACCGGTGGTACGTCTGGAAGGGAATTTGAGGATAGAAAGGACTTTCCTTGAAAGGAATTTTGTAACCCTCGGATATGATCGACTGTACCCATCTGTCTTGAGTGAGAGAACGCCAGGCTTCTGGGTACAGTGATAGTCTTCCCCCGACTGCCTCCAAGGAGGGACAGCCGGGCAACATCTCAGGGATGCTGAAAGGGCTTGTCAGAGAGAGACTCTCTGTTTCCCTGGTTTTGTGGACCCCCTCTGCCTCTAGAGCGTCTGTTGTTGTTACCCCTCTGCCTCTAGGGGTAAACTGACCACGTGAATCGGCGTGACTCCTTGGGATTTTGGAACCACATTTTGCCACCCTTCTGTCCTTTGGGATAAGGTCTAGAAGGGGTGGAAAACGGACTCCTGACAGAAAGAGTTTTGCCGTCCTGCTCACACCTGGTCAACGTTTCCTTCACTTGAGGGCCAAACAAAGCTGACCCATCAAAGGGAGAGTTTGTGAAGGATGCCTTAAAGGGATCTGCAAAATTACATAGTCACATCCAGGCTTGGTGTCTAACAGCCACACCTGTACCTGCGGCCCTACTCGCTCCATCAGCAGCATATGATATAAGCCGCATGGAGGAGTTTGCAATGGAGTTAAGGGTTCCTAGCTGCAAAGCAATTTTTCTTGAGCCCCCGCAGCTGTAGGATCCTGCACAACTTCACCTAGCTCCTTAAGGATATCCCTTTGGAGTCTGGTGAAGTGACAAAGATAGTTCAGCGAACGCATAGCAAAGGTCGCTGAAGAAAAAATCCGCTTACCATATCTATCCATGGTCCTAGAGTCCTTATTAGGAGGATGGACAGGTACGGAAGGATCTGCAAGTTCCTTCTTGGTGGCAGCCGCCACCACCATGGCATCAGCGGGACACCTTTTGTAAGGAATTGCTTGTCCGACGGGCAGTAATAAATTTAGAAGGCCTCCTAGGGACAGGCTCTACAGAGTCAGGAGCAGTCCACGCCTTTCGAGCAATAACCTGCATAAGGGGTGAAGGCGGAGTTACCCAGGAAGTGGAGGGCCGAGATCCAAACGCCTCCAGGTATACTGACTCATCCTCAGAGGGATTGTTGGTGGGCCAGTTTCCCCTCTGTCTAAGGAGTTCTAGGATGTCTGAGAAGGAGACATCCTCAGAGGGGGATCTTGGGGATCCCTCTGACTCATCTAAGTCAGTATCCAGTGATAGACTCGGGAGTCTACGTGTTTCCTTTACAAGTCCTCTTCCATGGAGGACCACCCGACAAGTCAGGAGAATCCTCAGAAGAGGGGGATATTCCCAGTGGGGAAACCTGAGGCGGAGGATCTCTGGGTCCGGGAACAAGAGAAGTGGCAGAAATGTCAACAGGCACTATAGAGGGAGGAGCTAAGGGAACAGACTGCTGGCTGAGTCCAGAGGCCAGCACACTCTTCATCACCTCGAAGGCTCCCCTCCCAGGGAGGTCCGAGAGAACCCGCTCCGAAGAGCTAGGAACTCCAGGACCCACCGAAAAGGAAGGCTCCGAAGAAGATGTCGGAGCCGAACTCACCAAGGCCGAGGCTCCAAGGGGAAGAGCGGGGTCGGACAAGGGTCCGATGCCACTCACCCCCTCGGAGGAGACCAGGGAAGCCCGGCCACCGAATCCCTCTAAGGAAGGTCTCGAAGAGGAGATAAGAGTAGAGACTGAAGGAGCAGAAGGGGGTATCTGTCCCTCAGCCGTAGCAGAAACTATTCCCAAAGACTCCAACTCCAAACTCTGGGGTAGAGTTGAAGGAGGAACTGCAATGGGGTGTGGACTAATAGTCGTCTGCTGAGACGGACTATGTAGCATTTGGGCCAGTGCCTGTGACTTTAGTAGTCTACTGACCACTCTCTCCAAATCATGGCCAGAAAGCCTGGATGACCTTGAAGATCGGCTCCGATGGCTCCGCTCCGAGAGGAGAGGCGAAGCCAGAGCCGAAAGTATCGGCTCCAAGGAAGGGGACCTAGACCTCTTCCTCGAAGGAACCATCGGAGCCGATGAAACTACTGAAACTGTCGGAGCCGACAACTTATCGGCACCGACAGGTAGCTTCGATGTATCGGCTCCAGCCTGAGCCGATACTGCCATAAATGTAAGGGTGTCGGAGCCGATCGGAGCCGACACCGATGCCTGGGCCACATGGTGGTCGGAACCGATTGGAGCCGACACCGAAGTGGTTGAACCAGAGTCGGCACCGATAGCCATCGGTGCCGAAGGTTTAAACCAGAATCGGCTCCAGCCGGGCGATCTCGACTCTGAATGAGTCGGAGCCGAGGCCACAGGCTTGGACACAGAAGCCTGGGCCTTGGAAGACTTAGAAGTCTTAGATGGGGCCGACTTAGCCGGAGAGCCCTCCGGCTTAAGAAGGCCCCTCAAAATTAGTTTATTTCTTCTTTCCTGCAGGACTCTCTGGCTAAAAGAATGACATATAGCACAGGAGTCCTGCAGGTGAAGAGGCCCCAGACAGTACAGGCAAGAAGTGTGACCGTCTGTCAGAGACATCTTCTGACAGCACGAGTCACACTTCTTAAAGCCTGAGACCCTTTCTTTAGACATGGTGTAAAACACACACACACCAGTCCAAGAAATAAAATTAAATATAACAAAAGGTATCACTAACAGACACACACACACACCCTAACAGGGGATGCGATGCGTTTTAGTCTGACTAAAAGTTTAGAGGAGACAGGGAAATTTTCTGTCAGAAAGGAATTAAAATTAAGTTAAAACTAATAATTTAAGGTTTTTTTTGTAAAAAGGGGCTAAAATAGTAAAGTAATAATTCACTTACCAGGAGCTGGTAAAAGGAGGACCTCATCAGCGAAGCGGCAAACGAGATCTGGGTACTTACCGCCTTGCATCATGGGATATGGGGCTGCCTCGAGCTGGTAAAAGTGACTCTCGAGCTTAGCAAGTGCCGAGTCGGAGCCGAGGATCGGCTCCGAACCCATCAAGCAAGAATGAAGGCGAGATTGACAACTTAACATTGTTCATTTGAAGCAAGATTGCAAGGAAAGGAACAGGAAACTGTGGAAACTCTGATGCAGTCAATGTTGAGGAGTGATAGGCTAGTGAGTTCCCATATGACAGAGCAACGGATGGCACAGGATGGAATTGAAGAGAATGTGCCACAGGAAGATGCAACAGAACTTTCTATAGAATGCCCAGAGGAAATAGAAAACAAGGGATGTGCCCTCAGTTTGGAAGAAAATGAGCTAAGAGAAGAGTTGCTTGACTTAATAGAGATAGATAGACATATTAAGAACAATGAAAGAAATAGAATGAAGAAGGTCAATAAAACCCAAAAATGTCAGAAGTCTGATAAAACAAATGAACACAGTAATTAGGACTGCCCATAGAGATCCATGCGATATAACAGAAGTAAACAGGATCTATTACTGTGCAGCTAAATTAATAACTGATAAAGTTCTACCACAAGAATGCAGGGTAGTGAGAGAAAAGAAGGGGGGGAATCAAATACCATCATGGAAGTATTGAATAGAGAAAACTATAAAGCAATTAAGACAAGAAGTGTCACTGTTAGAAGACTATAGAAGAGGGAACAGAGCAACAAAAATACTAAGAAAGATAAACGTGATAAAAGCAATGTGCAGTATCAGAACAGACCAGGATCTATCATGTACTATTGCAAATTAACTAAAAATTTCAGCACAGGCAGAAAGACTTTGAAGATACACAGATAAATATGAAGGAAAAGTACAAAATGAGCAATTTAGTGATGACCCAAAAATGTTTTATAGAGAATTGGGAAACAAGGTAAAAGGAATTGAAAGACCACCAAAAAAGAAGAAATAGAGACATTTTGGAGAAGTATCTATGAAGATTCCTGTGGAACATAACAAAGATGCTAAATGGATAGAAGTAAAAGAAAGAATAAAAAGTTCAAAGGTACAGGATATGAAATAGGCTGAACTAACAGCCAGGGAGATTGAAAGGGAGATTGAAACAAAGTTAAGAAAAGCCTCAAATTGGAAAACCCCAGGCCCAGATGCAGTACCAAACTTTTGGTTAAAAGTCTTAACATCCTTGCATAAAGATTTAGCCATGAGTAAGAACTATTTATATGCGCACCCCGAAAAGATACCAACCTGGCTAAAAACAGGAAAAAACAATGCTCCTACTTAAGTGTGAGCCTGTAAGCTACCATAAAAATTACAGAACAATAACCTGCCTTCCGATGACATATAAACTATACACAGGAATTGATGTTATCAGTTTAGAAAACTCTATTATGCCAGTAGACCAAAAGGGCAATACAAGAAAATCATATTGAACAAAGGATCATTTGTTGTTAAATAAAGTCAAAGTAGAGAACTGTAAAAAGTGGAATAATCTAAGTATGGCATGGACTGACTATGAAAAAGCATTTGATAGTGTCCCACATTTATGGATAAAAGTGTGCTTAAAAATATATAAGATATACCCTACACTGATCAGCTACATTACAGTGACTATGAAACAGTGGCAGACCACTCTGCAATTAAGCCATGAAAAAGGAAAAATTATTATTCCAGGGATAAAAATTCAAAGGGGGATATTCCAGGGTGACTCTCTGTCACTGCTGCTTCTGCCTTGCCCCTAACCCATTAAGCTGTCTACTTAACAGCTTATAGGCCATGGCTATAATTTGACTTCTAGAAAACAACAAAGTGTAAAGATCTCTCATCTTCTCTTTGTCAATGATTTAAAACTGTATAGTGCATCAGATGAGGAACTGAAAGCACAATTGCAATATGTCAAAAACTTTTTCCTATGATATAAGAATGTCATTTGGTCTTGATAAATGTGCAAAAGCAACCTTTAAAGCAGGAAAACTGCAGCACCAAGAAAACATCAGTTTGGGACAGAAATGTGATATAAAAGAACTTGGACAAGAGGGAATGTATAAATATTTGGGAATTGATGAAGGATCAGCAATAAAACATGAACAAATGCAAATAAAGCTTAGTAAGGAGTACTTTAGAAGACTTACATTAATCCTGAAAACAGTGTTGACATCTTGGAACAAAATCCAAGTTGTAAACCAATTTGCTCTTCCTGTCCTAACTTACAGTTTTGGAGATATTGACTGGCACCAAAATGTATTGGATAAATTAGATAAGAAAACAAGAAGGATGCTTCATGCTCACCAGATGATTTACAAAAATCAGTGCCTACCAAGATTATATATTCTCCGTTCCGAAGGCGGGATGAGCCTCCTTGAAACTGCTTACATGTATAGATCTTGAAGGGTGGGACTCCACACACATCTGCTGACCTCACAAGACCCAAATGTAATGAAAGTTTTGAAACAAGAGAATAAATCTAAGATGACTTCCCTGCTTAGGCTAGCAGAATCATATCAGCGTCAAGCAGGAATGGAAATCAAACCATAAGTAGATAAAAATCAGGCAGCGACTAAATGTACCAAAAATGAAAGAAAGAATATAAGGTGAAGGATCAGATGAAAAGGCAAGAATTGTGGAAAATGCATAAATATAGTTGCAAGTATAGAAAACTTCTGGAAGAACCTCATGTTGATCAGGAATGAATGGAGGAATGGTTAAGGAGAGGTGAATTCAAACCAAGAGATGAAAGGTTAATACTGGCGGCACAAGATAGTGGGCTACATACACTTTGGTTTACAAAGTCCATTGAACATGTGGGAGAAACAGACAAATGTAGGTTTTGTAAGACAGAATTGGAAAAAGTTGCACACCTCATTGGTGGGTGTGACATACATACATACAGAAGAACTGTGTACTGAAAGTCATAATAATGTGGCAAGACTGTTGCACTGGGGATTGTGCAAACATTATGGTAGTGAAGTGGCTGAAAAACAATGGAAACATAAGCCACAACGTATCACAGAAAATTATGAAGTCTACATCACATGGGATTCCCCATTACCAACATTTCAAAGATCGATGCTAGAAAACCGGATATGGTGGTCCATGAAAAGAAGACAAAAGTAGCATTGATCATTGAAATCGCTACACCCAGTGAGTACAATGTCTTGTGTACAGAATGTCACAAAGTCATAAAATATCAGCATTTGCAGGCAGACACGACAGTAATGTGGAAGAAAGATACCCAGACAGTTCCAATAGTAGTAGGAGCAACAGGTCTTATAAAAAAGAATCTGCAGTCATATTTAGATATGTTACCAATACATGTAACCCCCATACGAATTGCAGATGATGCAAATAGCACTTCGGGCTGACATCAAAGATTGAAACAATACTATTTTCATCAACTTTAATCATCCTTTGACTTAGGAATGGGGTCCATTCCCGTTATGCTATTAGAAATCCAAAATACTCGGAGAAATCAACAAGATAACCTACAAGGGCTATAGCAAGAAACACCTTGTAATAGTGATATACAAGGGAAAAACTCAATAAACTTGTCTAATTATTTAAAAAATAGCTATGCAAACCTTAAATTAATGTTTAGTTTTTGCCCTAGAGTTTAATATACACAGAGTAGACTATCAGAAGACCTATGACAGGAAAAAACCCTGTAATTCTAGCAACTCGACAAAACTATTTAATTTTTTGTGTGTGTGTATGTGTGTGTGTGTGTGTGTGTGTGTGTGTGTGTGTGTGTGTGTGTGTGTGTGGATATATATATATATATATATATATATATATATATATATATATATATATATATATATATATGCTTTTTGACAGGAGAAGAGAAGGAAAAGGCTAAGAAAAAGCTATTACTTATAATAAGTATAAGACTATAATAAGTGAGAAAACACTTATCCCGAATGCAGAGCCCTCAGATGCATGTCTATTTACTTCAAGTGGCAAACGAGATCTGGGGTATTAAAGTGGAGTGGAGGGAATTATAGGGGAGGAGTCACAGCCTTGGATCAACAGCTTCAGAAAAGGGGCCAAGGTTGGATCTGGTCAGATCCAGCAACTCAAAGGTTGAACTAGAAGAAAATAGACAACATTGGATTAATAAATGTGTGTGTTAAGTAATGACATGTTAGTGGGCAGAGGAGGCACTTATTTGTATCCTCTAAGAGCCCTTATTTAGTTAGAATGCAGGACATTGTAGGCAAAGTTATGTTAGATATATTCATAAGTTGTTTATTTATATAGAGTAACAAATGGTATGGCAAACTGTAAGTCTGACAGTGGCATAGAAAATTGTCACAGTACTCATAACATATGAGATGTCAAAGTACATAACAGAGTACAGATCGTGTTACAGTTGTCTCTGGAATTTGAATAATATAACCAAGATTAATACTGTTTTTGTCTTCAAGTTTGGTACTTATGCAAATGCAATACAGCCAATAAGTGTGTGTCATATAATATTAAAACTCAGTCACTGTACATTAATTTAGTTTCAAGTTCACTACTATCAGGAAGACACTTTGTAGCAGATATAATATGTTTTAAATGGCTTGCTTTTTCCTTCTGAATGCATTAAGCTACATTACCTTTCTTTCATTGTAAAGAAGAGGTGTACAAACTAAGGGATGGGACTATTAGCAAGTGAGGACAGGGAAGATGAAATGAAATTGCTTATTCATTTCTCACCTCCCATTGCAAAACAAGTCAAGTCAGCTGACCCATACTAGGTGTAGATGTACAGAATGGTTAAAGGAATTATACAACAGCCCAGGGGGACATTTAACCAAAATTTAGCTGGGGGTAGGGGGACCAAGATGTAGGTCAAATGATGGAGGTAAGAAAGTAGTAGACAAGCACTGCATATCCTGGAATGAGTGAAGATGATCTCATCCATCTTTCGGTATAAAATTATCTCTGTTCTGCTCGGTGTATTTGCAGCCCGCAAGAAATATTTTTCAGTGCAGACAGTCTATAAGACTGCCACTAGGCTTGCAAGATTACCCCTTCCACACAGTCTTGAAAGTCTTTGGTGTCCACATCTTTCTCCATAAAATGATTTCTATTCTGCTAGGTGGATTCGCAGTCTGCAAAAAAAATATTTTTCAGTGGAGATAGTCTATAAAGCTGACATTAGGTAAGCTGCTAAAACCACCTGTGCCACTGAACTTTCAGCTAAAGAAAAGGGACACTTTGTAAGTCAATGTGCTTCATGCTTGTTAAAGTTATTTTACTTTTATACATATGGCTTTCTTGCCCATGAGCAGCTTATCCTATCTTCAATGTATGGCTTTCTTAACCATGAGCAACTTTTTAAAACTTTCTCTGCTCCACTGTCCTGTTGTTACTTACATTATTTTAGTAAAATCACACAGACTGCTGTTTAAACCGCCACTTATTTCCATTGTCACTGATTGTTTTTTTTGGTCTAATACCACCATCTCTGATGGGTTCTAACATACAATCTTAAGTCTCCTTCCCCTCCATACTTATTCTTCTCTGCATCCTCACTTAATTTACTCTTCGTTATTGTTCTAATTTTACATTCCATACTTTTATTTGCCTTTTCCCCCCTTGTACAATATTTCACTTCTTCCTCCTCAGCAAGTCCTTCTTCAATATAACCTGTTCTTGCATAATATTAAGAGAAAACATAATACCCACAAACCGTTTATTATACATATCATTCACTTAACCATTCTCCCACTACTGCTTTTAATTCACAATTTCACCTTACCACACCACGGTATATTCTATATTTCTCTAACCGACTATACTCTATTAAAATCTTAACCTTGCTCCATCTCTATAATAAGGGAATTTCCAGCAAGCCATTTCTACTCTCATATATTTTTCCACATATTCCTCCCTTCTCCTTTAACAACTTTTCCTTTTCATTCAACTATGCTGTTCCCTTAACTACTCCACAGTCCTCTCTATCTACCATGTTATCCTTTTGCATCTTCGCGTCTCTACTATTCATTTTATGGCACCTTAATACCTATGATGGTATTCTCACACTTTATTCAAACTCAAACACTACTGGTCACTCTACCTATACTCAGGCTAAACCCTCCTTCGTATCTATTTCCTCAAATTTATTTAATGTCTAACCCATTCACCTTTTCAAATACAAAATATCTAAGTATTCAGTTCACTTTGACTTATCCTGGAACTAATCCCAATCCTCTCTTCTCTAAAATGACCCTTTGTGGAGACATCCATTGCAACCCTAGCCCCTAAGCCTCATCCATTGCACCATTCTCTGCCCCTAACTCCTATACAACACCCACAAAACTCTTCTTTACTTTCAGTAGCATTTGTAGCATTGCAAACAAAGTTATAGACCTTCAAGCGTGGTTTCAATACTCACCAGATATTACTATCATTACTGAAACATGGCTAAAACCTCATACAAAAGATTCTGAAATTCTATCCCCTGGCTACAATATAACTTGATGTAACAGACTACACAAAAAAGGGGGAGACATTGCAATTGCATATAATAACTAAGTTTCTCTCCCCTCAAAACTTATATACCAACCTTCCAAAATGCAGAACTTCTTATCTCTTTTCTCAATGTTAATAAAGAAAAGAAGTTTTGTATAGTTGCCCTCTACATACCAACAGGTAATAATATTACCCCAGTAGAATAAATTATTTGCTGGATGACTACAAATATTACCAGTGAAGCCATTATCTTAGGTGACATTAACACTGACTGGTTATCTGTGACATCTAACACCTCAACTACTAACCTTAACTTGTATGGGTTTAAACCGTTGATCTCTTTCCCTACTCTATTCAACAAAGCAAATAATAAAAATTCTATCCTCGATGGATATTTGCCTCTGACCCTAGCAAGTATGCTATCTCAGGAGTAATACCTGAATCTCTTAGTGACCATCACCCTAAAAGAGGAATCACCCACCAGCTAAAAAAAAAATTAGTGCAGAACTACCCACAATCATTCTAACTTTTATCCTGAAACACTCAGTTTTGTTTGTCTTTTCGGCTTTTCCCGGTTAGGGGTCGCCACTGTGGAACTCGGGTCCGCTAATGATTGGCAGTAGATTTTTATGGTTCCGAGTTGCCAGCCCGATGCCCAACCTTCAGTGAAGGCTCTACCAAAATATGTCATCAGGTGTCCACTCAAAACCCTACCACTAGATGAAACTGCCAAAAAATTCAACAATATATTCACAAATACTTTAAATATCCTTGCCCCTACTAGAAATAAAAAAGTAAAAAATATTCAACCCCTAGCTGTCTCATTCTACAAGAATTATCATGCAAAAAAGTGACAAAGCATGGAAACAGTGGCACAGAGATAAAACCCCTCAAACCTTACATCTATAGAAGGACTTGTGCAACCACACTAAGAAGTACATTCACCTAGACAAAAAAAAAATATTATTCTGACCCACAAGATAATCATAAAAAAATCCAAAGAAATTCTGGAGCTCAATTAAGAAAATTTTTCAACCTGGCACTCCTTCCCCACCAAACCCATATACAGACTTATCCCCTGAAACACAGCTGTCACATTTAACACTTTCTTGATCAACATTGTAGCCTCTCTTACCTTCAGCTCTCCCCAAACATTTACTATACCTCAAAACTCTGTTAGTCCTGACAGCCATGCCTACAATTTCAATATCTCTCTACATGACATATTAAACAGTTACTAAAGAAACTTAAACCCTGGTCTCCTTCTGCTGATTATTTCTCTGCTGAGTACTTTAAGCTCACTGCAGACTCTGTAGAGACAGTTTGCTTAAAAACAGCCAAACGGATCTGGGATGAAAAGAAATAAAAAGCTGCTCAGATTTGCAAACAGCCTTAGTCTTATCTAACTAATATCTGAACTGTCTATGCAAATCCAAGGTGTGAAAAGCCCTCTCACTAGCAGACTGCAGAGAAGGAAAAAAAGGAGGGCAAATTACTAGACTGATTAAAAGGCAATTCATTAACCACCTTGGGCATAAAAGAAAGATTAGTACAAAGAAACACCCTGTCCCTATGAAAAACTAAAAAAGGATGAACAGACATAAGAGTCTGAAGTGTGGACACTCTCTTGGCTGAAGTAAGAGCCAAAAGGGTCTATATTAGAACATTGAAGTTTCAAAACTTCGAATGTTCTAATATCGAACCCTATTCAGCGAAAGCTGAAAATATCGAAGCAACAGAAAACCAAATTTTTCCTAGGGAAAAAATTTGGTTGTCCGTTTCTGCTGCTTTGGTATTTTCAGCGCTGTGGTGGAAAGTAACAGGTTGGGTTCAGGTAAGTGTGCGATTGAGTGCAGGTTAGGGTAGTTAGGGTTAGGGTGTGGGTTAGGTATGTGTGTGATTGTGTGGACGTGAGGGTTAGGGCAGGTTAGGTGAGTTAGGGTTAGGGCGCGGGTTAGGTATGTGTGCGATTGTGTGGACGTGAGGGTTAGGGAGGGTTAGGTGATTTAGGGCTAGGGCATGGGTGAGGTGAGTGTGCGATAGTGACGGACCTTAGGGTTAGGGTTTGGGTTAAGGTAAGTGGATAGTTAGTGGTGTGTGTATAGTTTAATGTAGGGTTAGGTGTAAGATTTTAGGTGTATGTGTGTGGATCGCTGTTTATTTGGTGTGCTTGTGTTGTGTGTATGTGTTTTGAAACAGCAATTTTTTTCCCTAGGAAAAGATTCGCTGTTCTGTATGTTCGATGTTTTCAGCTTTCGCTGAATAGGGTTCGATATTAGAACATTTGAAGTTTTGAAACTTCAATGTTCTAATATAGACCCGAGCCAAAAGAAGAACAGTCTTCCATGTACAATGTCGTAAGGAAGCTGAAGCCACAGGCTCAACAGGAGCCTGAGTCAAATTTTCAAGAACAAAATTAAGGTTCTAGGAAGGTGGAACAGGCTTCCTGAAGGTTTGATATGAAGGATGCCTTTACAAAATTGCTTGACCTCAAACGTAGAGGTTAGAGGAGGAGTTAATGGCAGACAAGCAGAAATAGATGAAAGGTGAGCTTTAACAGGTGAATATGCTAACCCAGCATGGAGAAATTCACACAAATCAAGAGAGAACCAGAGGGATCTCCACAGAAGATGGATCCTGGTAACAAGCAAGGCACCAAACAGAACATTTCTTCCATTTTGACATATAGGATTTGCTGGCAGCATGTTTTCTGGCCTCCTGCAGAACCCTAAGCATGTCCTCAGAAAAAAAGGTGCCTAAAAGTATAATAACTCTATCACACATGATGTCAGTTGAAGAGTGGATAAGTGAGGATGGATGAGAGACCCTTGTCTTGTGTAAGCACGTCCACCTTGTGATGTAACTTATGGTGATTGATATTGGCTAGGTGCAGAAGAAAAGGGAACCAGTGCTGTATGGGCCAAAAGGGAATCATCAACAAGATGTTGGGGGTGTTCTGCTCTGTCTTGAGTAGGATCCTTGGAATCAGAGGAAAGGAAGAGAAGATGTAGAGAAACATCCTCTTCCAAGAAAAGGACAGGGCATCCACATTCCAGGTCAGAGGACTCGGGACTCTGGTGCACACAAGAAGATGTCTGTTCAAAGGGAAGACAAAAATCTACTTGAGGAGCTTGCCGCTGATAGACAATGCCCATAAACACATCTCCGTGAAGCATCCATTCGTGAACTTGTGTTTTGGATCTGCTCAAAGAGTCTGCCACTGTGTTTTGTTCTGAAGGAATGTATACAGCCTTAAGTGTGACCTGATATTGGACAGCTAGATCCCAAACTTGAACAGCCAGACTGCATAGAAGGTAGAACTGTGTCCACACTTACTTGTTTATGTATCACATTACTGTGGTATTGTCTGTAAAGATTTTGAGAGGCTCTGAAAGAAAAAGGAAATGGAAGGTATGAAGGGTGAAAAGGAGAGTTCTCATCTCCTTGATATTGATGTGGTCTGACCTCTAATGAGGGGGCCAGAGACCCTAGACCTTGAGGGGACCAAAAAAAGCTCCCCACCCCATGTCTGAGGCATCTGAAAAAAGTTCCTGAGAGGGGACTGGTGGCTAAAAAGGAAGTCCAGAGTTGAGCAACAGCTGATGAATCCACCACTGAAGCTTGGGCTTGATGCATGGAAGACGAGGGACTAGAAAATCTAGAGGATGACAGTATTGGAATCATACTGACTTTAGGAACCACTGAACTTTCCTCATGTGAGGCCTGACTAAAGGTAGCATAGGAATGATGGAAGCCATGAATCCTACTGCCCTCAGAAACTCTCTGGATATAAGTGAAATTCAAGGAAGAAGGGATTGAAAAAAGGTAAGAAGAGAAACAGTCTTGGGAGGAGGCAGGTAAGCCAGCACATGCATGGTCTGGAGCCTGCAACCAAGATATAAATGATCCTGAGAAAGAATTAGTACTGATTTTTGCCCACCCCAAGGCTGTGCAAGAAACAAAGCATATAGTGGCAGTGGTGAAGCAAGGTCTCAGTGGAGGAAGCCTGACCGAGTAGATATCCATATAAGGAAAGATCTGAAACCCCCCCCCCCCACCATCCTGCAAAAAGTAATCATAGGAGCAATGCATTTGGTGAAAACTTTGAGGCAGTAAAAAGGCCAAAGGGCAAAGCAGAGAAGTGAAAATGCAAGGAAGAAATAGAGAAATATAAAAATATCTTGAAAAGGGGATGAATTGGGATGTCAAGATAAACATCCTTGAGATCCAGAGAGATCAGGAAGGCCTGGGGAATAAGAAAATGAAACAGGGTCTGAAGGGACAACATTGGAAAAAAAGGGATCTTCAGACAGGTGTGCTGAAAAAGGTCCAGAATGTATATCCAGGTGCCTTCCTTCTTGGGAACTAGAAACATTCTGGAATATAAGCCTTCCTCTCTTGGGAAGGAGGCAAAGCTTGAATGGTACCTTCAGTCAGAAAGCCCTAAAGCAGTTCTGGCAAGAAAGGAAGCTGTTCCTGAGGAGGCTGAGGGAGGGACAGAACCCAAGAGCCTTGAGTGATCCTTAACCAATTGGGAAGGGACAGGAAAAGAAGAAGATATAAGGGAACCTGCTTCAGGAAAGGGGGAAGCAAACAATCAGATAGAACCTGGCTTGTCTTGAAAAGGAGGTTTCTGGGAAGTGGGAGTCTGAGTAGTCTAAGCAGGAGGAACCTGCCTAGAACGCTTCTTACCTTTGGGAGGAGGGCAAGGCTGTGAAGAAAAGCAGATTTAGATGAATAATTCCGCTGGAACTTAAGAATATGAGAAATATGCTTTATGTCCTACAAGGCCTTACTCTTATCCTGCAGAGACTTAAAAAGCTGAGCAGCCACAGAACCAAACATGGTCTTATTATCAAGACGAGCATCCAGCAGCTTAGTAACAGCTCAAAAGAGAAATAAAAGCAGCAGCCCTAGAGAAGACATCAGCTGCATCTCAACTACATGTAATGGTATGGCAGGTTACTTGAAATGTACATCCCAGTAATTTAGTAGAAGGCAAAAGCTTAGAGGGTTTATCTGAAAGGTAAGTAGAGGGACATTTGTAGAGAAGCTTACACGTCTCAGGCACCTTATAAAATTTGTCAGGCTTCTTAAGGTTCTTCTGGAGGTTGAGAAACTGGGGCCACAGAAGCTGTTGAAAAGGTATCCAAAAAGACAGTCACAGCAGGAGAAACGTCAGAAGGCTTAGTGGACTCCATCTGGAGGAGCTCATAATACCTTTTTTTCAATGTCCAAAACCTGAGAACAGTCCCAATGAAAAAAATGTCATCATATGAGAAATAGTGTCCCCAAAGGAGAGTTCAACAAAGGGAGAGTCAGGGTTATCAGAGTCATTCTCCTCAGTGCCATACTCCTAGGGAGAAGGATCGAAGAGGAATATGCAAAAGACTTCTCAGAATCCAAGTGTTCATCAGAGGAATCCTACTCTCTGGGCCTCTTCAGATGGGTAGAAAACCAAGGGAAACAGGTACAGAAACTCCTTGAGGAGGCTTCAAGGCCATTAATGTACTAAATAACCACTGTGTAAAATCCTGCCATTCATGCTGTGGATCTTTAGGAGTGGGGGAAATATGCTTGTTCTTTTGTTTTTTCTTTTGAGGGATGTCTGCCCTAAATACCCTATGTTTAGTCCTACATTCAACTAATGTACAGGGAATTTCCTCCTTAACAATTATCTGCAGAATCCCTGTTTGACACTTTCAAATGATCAGCTGAGGTTCCCCCTCAGCATCCAGGATGGACATCTGCAGAGCCTCTGAGGATGTGTCAGAAGTCAGATCCATACTGGCCTCATATATGGGTGCTGCATAGAAATCTGACATAACAAATGAGTGATCCTCTGGGGTTTCACCAGCCTTGAGAGAGCCATCCAGGAGAGGCGGGGCAGCAGCCAAATCAGACCTGACTCTTTTGGCCTTTTTTTGGCAGGTGGTTGACCTTTGGGATGGGAAGATTCCTCCATAGCATCCTGATGCTGGTTCTCTAAGCAAATGGACAAGGAGTAAAGATGACTACGTAGGGACTTAGGGACAAATGCGTATCAGATAGAACACTTTGTATGGTCATGAGAAGCACCCGAACAGAAATGTCACTGCTTGTGACGATCATTATGGGGAATCTGCCTCCCACACACTGACATTTCCCCTTTCTGGATGACATGTAAACTCACAAAACTTAAAAAGGGCAAAAGATAAGAAGAAACCCAAAAGGGTCACTTATCAGAAACATCTTATCAGATTTTTGGATGATATATTTATATTGTGGACTGGTACCATGGACAAAATAGTATTATTTTTTAGAATATCTCAACACTTCCAGCACATACTTAAACTTTACCCACAAATGTGACAAAAGAGGTATATCATATCTTGATACATATATCTATACTACGAGTAAAGGTTTTAGGTCAAAGACATATAGAAAAGATACCTTTAGTAACACATACTTGGAATTTTCCAGTAATCATCCATGGAAGCAAAAGAAAAGTATAATTAAGGGGCAATGTATAAGAGCAGCCCGGATGACATCGGACTATTCAGAGATGGTTAAAGAAATTGACCATATAGGAAACATGTTTAGAGAAAGGGGGTACCCCAATGAACTTATTAGTGATGTTACAGGGTATGTTAAAAGAGAATGGGGGAAAAAGTATAAACCCTTATTGGGTGTGGATATGGAGACGAACTAAGAGACTACTAATAGTAATCAAAATAATAAGAAATATAACAGGGCCTGTATATTGGGGTTCAACCCTTATGTAAACAAGGTCAAAAGTATTATACACAAAAACTGGAATATTTTGCGGTGTGATGAGGGGGTGCATAATAAATTGGGAACTGAACCCCTTTTTGTATACAAAACTGAAAAAATTTAAAAAGAAAAATCCAAAATAGTGATAGAAATAACGATACAAATTCTGTAGGTACAAGCAAATGAGGACACTGCAATCAATGTTGTGCCATATATGAGGAGCACACCCGCACTATAGATAATATCAACAAAACAACAGTAAGGTTCAAAAAGGGCAATTGTCAGACACAGTTTGTGATTTATCTAGCCATCGGTACAAAATGTCCGTGCTTTTACGTAGGAAAAACTGAGAGGAGGTTAAGAAACTGAATATATGACCATCTTTATTGTATAAGAAAGCAAGATACTAACAACGCCCTATATAGGCATATTAGGGATAGTGAGACTTGTAACACTTTCAAGTTTGCAATTGTAGAGTGTGTAAAGATTAATCCTAGAGGAGGTGACATGAAAGGTATATTGGGGGAAAGAGAAGTGAAGTGGCAAATATTATTAAATGCAGCCACTTACCCCAGATTATATGATTGTATTCCCACTAAGCCCCTGTTAAGGGCCTAGAATGGGTAAGAAAAAAGTAATATTAATAGTAGGGTAGGTGTTGTTCCAAGTTGATTATACTCATCAAGCTACAAGTTTCCCACAGTTTTGTGTGTTCATTGTGAGACACAACTAATAGTTGTATTTTTAACATTTTTTAAATTTTTATTTTTATTTTACTATGTAATTTTATTATTGAATATTATGAATTTTATATAATGTGTAAACAGTTATATAACTGTTTAGTTATTTTATATGTATTTTCATGATTTTAAATGGTTGTTGTGTTATGAGAATCCATGTCAGGTTGAGTCATTCAGTAGCCATGAAATTAATATTCATGAGATCAAATTGGTGTATCACAGGATTGGATAATTTTAATTAATTAGTACTATTTAAAGGCTGTTAGTTTGAGAAATGGTGTTCTGAAGAAGTCTATGGAGGATAGATGAAAGCGCTTAACCTGATGTACTAATAAACGACAGTTTTGGTATTTTCTGTCCCTTTCCTTGGAACCTGACACTCATTTTTCACCAGTTATATCACATTTATTGACTGAAAATAAAGATTGATGAAATGGAAGAAGATAGAAAACATGGTATAATAATCTTATGAGGAAATATATATAATTTTATATATTTCACAGAAAGAGATAGAGTTCATAACTAGAAGCAACTTCTGGTAGCTGCAGGGGAACAGAAGTGCAAACCACATTGTGGAGGCATATAAAGAAAATTTAGGGAACAATATGTGGACAGTAGAAAGGATGGAACAGGGTGGGTACTAACCTTATCAGAACAAATTAGGAAAGCATTTAGAATATTTTAATATATATCAAAAGAATGAGGGTGTATAGATAGCAGAATGGTTCCAGAAAGCAAGGATTAGTAAGTTCGTAAGTGAGGAAGACAAAGGTAAATTGGCTAGGTCCTTTACATTATAGCAGAGCCAGGCAGCTATACACAATATAAAAAGAGGTAAAGCATCAAGCCTGGATGGCTCTCCTCCTAAACTCTCTAAATTGGGAAGGAAAGAAAGACGTGACATTAGTGTTACTAGCCTATTATGAGCAGATATGGAGGAGGCAAATAATTCTAGGGAGCTGAGACATACCAGAAGTACTGTAATACAGAAAGGTGAGACGGAACAGATCTGGATAAATACAGACCAATTTTGCTCCTAAATTTAGACATAAAAATTCTGGCAAAAATTCTAGTGAAGAGTCTGCAATAGGAGATGATGGTATGAGAATATTACACTGATTCTTGGAAAAGTATGGATAAAGATATGTAAAAACTACTTAAAAATGAAAATAAAAGATTGGAAAATGTTGGCATATACCAAGATTTTCTTTGGAGATTGTAGATCAGAGTTCATGTTCTGTGTACTGTACCTTTAAGAAGCATCTCAAAAATGCAACATGCGTATATATTATGTCCAGCATGTGCCATTACTAGTACCATTTTGCGAGTGCAGCCAGAGAGTAAGCATGTATGATTCCAGCAGTTAGTTTGTATATGTTACTTAAGTTAAAGTCAGTTAACCTCCATCATGATGTAATGTATAAAATAAAACTGCTTAAACAGAATCCATGAAGACTCTTCTATTGTGTCCAGAGTAGGAGAGCGACATGGTGTCAGAACTGGGATCACAGAGATTGATATTTGGAGCCATGAGGAGCAGAGAGAACAGTGAAGGTAAACTAAGAGAAATGAGCACAAAAAAGAGCCAGATAAGAATCAAAGGTAATGAAAATTCATAGAAGCAATTTATTCTATAAAAGGAATAAAAACGAGCATTGCAAGGGCACAAGCTGCATTATTAAGCAAACGGGAAGCACAAAAGGTTTATTAACTAAAGGAAATGTTTAAAATAAGATATTTAACAAAAAACGAACATATTTAAAGCAAAATGAGACTGTTTAAAGAAGAATTTATTTTATTTATTTTACATTTGTTAACCGGGCTAGTCCAACTGGATACAAGTCCATTTTCAGTGGAGGCCCGAGGAGAAAAGCTCCACTAACTACTACTTAACAAGATAAAAAATATACAAAAACTTATACAATAATATTAAGAATAAAAATAAAAAATAATAAGAATGTCATAGGTTAATTACAGGGTATATCAGAAATTGATTTCTATGTGAGGCCAAACAGAAGTCTAGGTTGGATAAAAATGCTAGGTTAAGGTGTGTTATTCAAAGACATCAGTATTTAGGTTAAGAAATATGAATGAATAAAGAGGGATAGAGAGATAGATTAAAAAGAGGGAAAGTTAAGTAAGCTGGAGAAATGATGAAGAAGGCCAGGTGAAGAGTAAAGAGGGGAAGCAAGAAACAAGATAAACTGTAGAAATCACAAAAAAACAGCCAGAGTGCAAGCAAAACTTTTAGTTATGTACTCACCATAACTTTAGATGTTTGGGATCCATCTCGCCTACATTCTGTACTGATGGGCTCGGAGCCGATCCTCGGCTCTGACTCGGCACGCCATGCTATAGAGCGAAGCCTCTTATTGGCTGAGCTATTCTCTATCCCAGGATGCACCACCACTAATCCCCCAGATCTTGTTTGTCCGCATTCATGCACACACACATAACTTGTTTATATAACATAGCCAGATGTTTCAAGATGAAACAATAGAATTCGGACCGTCCGATCTCTTCTGATCTCCAAGGCAGGGGGAAGGAGGGTGGGTTATTAGAATGTGGCGAGATGGATCCCAAACATCTAAAGTTATGGTGAGTACATAACTAAAAGATGTTATGTGATCCTATCTCGCCTACATTCTGTACTGATGGGACAGCGTCCCTAGCACCTAAATCCTGGGTGGCTCACTGGAAAACACTCCTGAGCACTGTGGAACCAAATGAAGCTCGCCCCCGAGATGCCACATCCAATCTGTAGTGGGAAATGAAAGTGTGCGGGAAGACCACCACGTAGCCGCAGCACAAATGTCACTAATGGCAAGCTTAGAATGGAATGCTATTGAAGTAGCCATAGCTCTTGTAGAGTGAGCTTTGACAGAGGTCGTAAGCTCTTTATTAGAAGAGGAATAAGCTTGACTAATACAGTCCCTGATCCATTTGGCAATAGTGACCTTTGTGACGGCTTTGCCCAATTTATTATCCGAAAAGGACACAAACAATTGATCTGTTTTCCTTGTTTGTTGGGTCCTGTCTAAATAAAAATGCAATTGGCTGTGAACATCCAATGTATGGAAAATGTATTCCGCTTTGTTTGAGTACTTTGGAAAGAAAACTGGAAGTTCTAATGACTGTTGCAGGCAAAAACTGGAACAAACTTTAGGGACAAAGGATGGATTATGCCTGAGGGATACTCTATCTTTGTGAAAAACCAGGTACGGTGGTTTTACAGATAGAGCTTGAAGCTCTGAAACCCTTCTGGCAGAAGTAATCGCGACCAGAAAGGCAGTTTTCCAAGATAGAAATTTCAAATCACATGTTGCTGCCGGTTCGAAGGGGGAGGAGGTTAAGGCACGTAATACCACATCGAGATCCCACGGGGGAGCAGGATGAGAAATCAGAGGTCGTAAAAGCGCAGCACCTTTCATGAAGGTTTTACACAGTCTGTTGCTCATTAAAGGTGGGTTTATAGATTCATGAAAATTGGAAATAGCTGCCAAATGGACCTTGATGGTAGAGACTGAAGAACCTTAATTGAATAGGGAAGCTAGAAATTTCAGGACTTCCGATACAGGAATAGTGATGGGATCCAGACCCCGGAGTTGAGCCCAAATAGCAAATCTCTTCCATTTGCTAGTATACAATTTCTTAGTGGCAGACTTGTGGGCTGATGATAAGATATGTATGACTTCCGGGTCTAAGGTATGATTCCTGACTATAGTCGGAAGAGGAGGAGCCAAGCTGTTAACTTCAAAGTGTGAAGGGACTGGTGGAGTTGTCCCGACTGATGAATTAATAGGTCTGGGATCTGATCCAGGAACCATGGACCGGCCAGTGCATATTTCCCAAAATAGGGGAACCATACCTGATGAGGCCAGTAAGGGGCAACTAAGATCATTTGCTCCCCAAGTGAGACGCCTTTTGGATCACTCTGGGAAGGAGGGAACTGGGGAAGGCGATAGCAAGCCGGTGGGCCAAGGATGGGCTAATGCATCCATAGGACTCTCCCGGAGCTGGAGTGAGGGAGAAGAACTTTCTGCACTTCGCGTTCAGCGGGGTTGCGAAGAGGTCGCAACAAGGAGTTCCCCATCTGCTGAAGATCTGAGTTGTCACTGCATCGTTCAGAGACCACTCGTGAGGAGAGAGGATAGTTCTGCTCAGTCTGTCGGCTATCACGTTGGATTTGCCAGGGATATGAGTTGCTATCAGAAAACGTCTGGTCGCCACTGCCCATTCCCAAACTCTCATGGCCTCTCTGCAAAGAGGGTAGGATCTGGTCCCTCCCTGCTTGTTCAGATACCAGACCACTGACATGTTGTCGGAGTGAACGGCAATTACGCCCTGAGGGAGGTAATCGTGGAGGGCTTGTAGAGACAGAAGCACTGCCCTCATTTCCAAAATTTTGATATGAAGAAGACTCTCTTCTGAATGCCATTTGCCTTGGACTGACCTGCCCAGGGAATGCCCCCCCCCCCCCCATCTGGGAGGCGTCCGTAGTCAAAGTGGCCATAGGAGGAGGTGGAACAAAGGGTCGTCCCTGATCCAGATTGGAGGGCACCAGCCACCAGCGAAGGTCCCGTTTGCAGGTTTCCGTGATCCGTATGAGGTGACTGAGAGGGAGATCCTGAAAGGACTACTGTGTCGAAAGAAGCCACTGGAGAATTCTCATATGCAATCTTGCTAGGGGGACTAGAAGAACAGTGGCTGACATAGATCCCAATAGCTGCAGGACCATCCTGGCTGGAGCTTTGGATCTGAGAAGCAAGGCTCGGACTTGAGCCTGTATAGTTTGTATCCTTTCTGTAGGAAGATAGACCCGCATTCGGTTTGAGTCTATCTCTACTCCGATGAATCTTATGCGCTGAGATGGCAGCAACACAGACTTTGGCCAATTGAAGGTGATTCCAAGGGAAGTGCCTAGTGATATTGTTGCTTGTAGGTTCTGCAATAGTAGACGCCTGGAGGTGGCAGTTAGGAGCCAGTCGTCCAGATACGGAAACACCTGGAATCCTAGACTCCTCAGGTGAGCAGTCACGACCACCAAATATTTGGTGAACACCCTGGGGGCTGTGGTGAGACCAAAGGGCAGCGCGCGGAACTGAAAATGACTGTCTCCCAGGCTGAAGTGCAAATGTCTCCTGGATGCCTGATCTACCAGGATGTGGTAATAGGCGTCCTTGAGATCTATGGAGCACATCCAAACACCTTTCTCCAGCAGTGGGAGAATGGATTGTAAGGTGACCATTCGGAACTTGGACTTTTTGACTGAATGATTTAGACTGCTGAGATCCAAAATGGGCCTCAAGTCCCTGGTCTTTTTTGGCACCAAAAAGAATCTTGAGTAAGTCCCTAATCCGATCTGGTCTGCGGGGACTGGTTGGATGACTCCTTTTTGAAGCAGCTTTGAGACTTCTAAGGCTGCAATTTCCTGTTGACTGGGTGGCGGGTCCGGGATTTTCTTGGACGGAGGTGGGGAGTGAGAAAAGGGGATGGCGTAACCTCCGGCGATAATTCGAAGCACCCATCGGTCCTGAGTGATACCTTCCCAGGCTTTTAGGTGTCTCAAAAAATGACCCCCGACTGGCTCCGGAGCTGCACAGTCGGGCAATCCTTCAGGGATTGTGGAAGGCTGAAGAGCCACGAAAGGACTCGCGGTCTCCAGTGTTGCGGGGGCCTCTGCCACCTCTGGGACGGCATCTTCCAGAAAAATTTCCCCCTCCTCTGCCTCTAGAAGGGGGATCATCCTGCTGCGAGGGATAAGACTTCTGGGATCTACGGAACCACATTTTCCCTCCTCTTTTAGCCTTGGGATAAGGCCGAAAGGGAGTGGAAAATCGTGCCCCTACGGCAGTCAAAGTCTTACCTTCTTGCTCGCAGCGGGTCAATGTGTCCTTTACCTTGGGTCCAAACAAAGAGGACCCATCAAAGGGAGCATCGGCAAAGGAAGACTTAAAGGCTTCCGCAAAATGACACAGGCGGAGCCAGGCTTGCCTCCGTAGAGCAATACCCGTACCCACTGCTCTACTCGCCCCCTCAGCCGCATATGAAATGAGTCTCATGGACGAGTTTGATATCGATGACAGCGTAGCCAACAGAGAGCCAACCGTCTGGGCCAGCTGCTCAGGTAGGTTACCCAAGAGGGTATCTGAAAGCTCCTTGATCAGATCCCTCTGAAATCTGGTGAAGTGCATTAAATAGTTCAGGGACCTTAAGGTAAAGGGCACTGAACTGAGGGTGCTTCCGTGCATCGATCCTTGCTCCTAGACTCCTTATTAGGAGGATGGACAGACGTCAAAGCCTCTGCTACATCTTGTTGGGTAGCAGATGCCACCACCAAGGCATCTACAGCCACACCTTTGGTCAAAAACTCCTTCTCTGGGGGTGCTGATAGGAACTTATTTGGGCGAGCAGGCACCGGTTCCACAGAGTCTGGATGTTCCCACGCCCTTCGACAGATCAAATCTAGGAGCTCGTCGAAGGGCGGAGACACCCAGGAGGCGGAGGGCTGAGCCCCGAAGGCCTTAAGGAACACCGACTCTTCAGCAGAAGGGGGTTTGGAATGCCAGCCGCCTCATTGTTTGAGGGCTTCCAAGATGTCTGCAAAGGGGACATCATCTGAGGACGACTTAGGGGACCCCTCCGCATCATCAAGATCAGTGTCTGACGTGAGAGACTCATCGGGGGAGTCGACGTGCTTCCTCTTGCACGATCTTTTCCTTGGGGGTTCCTCTGAAGAAGCTTCAGAGGGACCTCCAGGAGGGGGGGAACCCCCAGTGGGGGTGACCTCAGGCCCCGGGGCTCCGCTGTCTAAGGACAGGGGGACTACCAAAGACCCAGTCTCCGTATGTAGGGAAGGTGCTGGTGAGACCGTGGAGGTAGCCAAAGAAGATTTGGCCAACGCACTCCTCATGGCCCTGAAAGCCGGACCACCAGAATCCTGGGAAGGTCCAACCCCCGTGGCCACAACAGTAGACGGTACCCCCACAGCCGACGCACCGAGAGGAAGGCTCGGAACCGAAAATATCAGTCCCGAAGCGTCCCCCCCCCCGGGACCGACAGAGGAGGTCCGTGTACCGAACTCCGACTCGAGAGCCGGGGTTGGAGTAAGGGTTGGGGCCGACCCGAAAACCTCCATCGGCTCCACCAGCACCGGCTCCAACGGTGCCGAGGCTGTTGGAGGAGGAACCAGAACTACAGGGTGGTCCATCGGCCCCGAAGCCGAATGGGCTGGAGCCGAAACTAATTTCTGGAATACAGGAGACAGAAACAGTCTTAGGAGCACCCTGTCGATGTCCGAATCCGACATCTTGGAAGATCGGGAGGAAACCGATTGGGTCCGAACCGACTTCTCCATCGGCTCCGAAGGACTGTGGGACTGGTTCCGAATAGACTCGACCAGTGTCGGTGCCGAGGGAGATTCCAAAACAATTTCCCTCGGTGCCGAGGAGGGCTTCAGCGCCGAAGGGGAAGAGTCTGAGCCGGCAACCCTCATCGGCTCCAAAATCAGTGGAGCCGATGAAGGTGACCCGCCTCTCGAAGCCCCAGTCATCGGCTCCGAAACCAGAGGAGTCGAGACTGGAGGCATCGAGGCAGACCGTTCCGCCCTCGGCTCTGAAGTCCGTGGAGCCAATTGAGAAGCCTGCCTAGATTTCTTAGTAGTCGGTTCCGACGGGCTGGTCGGAGCCGACGCTTTCTTTTTCTTAGTTGGAGAGGAAGAGGAAGATAAGGCCTCCTCGAAGGAAGGTTTGATCAGCCCTTTCAAGATCAATTTATTCTTCCTCTCTTGGAGGACCCTAGAGGAAAAGGCGTGACACACGCTGCAAGACTCCTGTAGGTGCTTGGCGCCTAAACAGTATACGCACGAGGAGTGATCATCGGTTATGGACATTTTATAATTGCACCTCGTGCACTTCTTGAATCCTGAGGGTCTATGTTCTTTGGACATAATGCCTGTAAAACACTCACTATAACAGTGGAAAAAAACACTATCTATGTCAGAAAACAAGATTTTAACAACAATAAATCCTTTTTTTTTTTTTTTTTTTTTTAAAGAAAAACCAAAGATAACAAGTACAACAAACACCAAAAAGGAGGGCCAAGAACCCTCTAACTTAAACAGGTACTTGACCTCCCTAAAAATAAGAAAACTCGCTAAGAAATAGGGGAAGGCCCTTCTAACTTAAACGGAAACCTTTCCCTAATCAATAACACAAATTTTCCACAAAATATTATCAAAAACACACAGAAACACAACGATAGCTGTTAAAACAGCTTTTGGGTAAGAAATAAAGAATTTCTTGACAGAAAAACTTTAAGAAAACAGCACTTAGCTCAGCCAAGTTTGAGACCACGTCCTAGCTTGTAAGCGGCAAACAAGATCTGGGGGATTAGTGGTGGTGCATCCTGGGATAGAGAATAGCTCAGCCAATAAGAGGCTTCGCTCTATAGCATGGCGTGCCGAGTCAGAGCCGAGGATCGGCTCCGAGCCCATCAGTACAGAATGTAGGCGAGATAGGATCACATAACATCTTTTATTTAATGAAATACAGTGAAGTGCTTTTCATTTGTAAAATAACAAACTTCATCAGACTAAAACAGTGTTAAACCACAACTGAACTTCTTAAACAGCATTTTATAAACCCGCCCTACACTAGAAAGGAAATGATGTCATAAAAAAATTTAATTTTTTTGCAAATATATAAGCACATATATATAAAAAACACACATAAAATACATTAACTAAATTCCTTCCTTAATAAATAATCTAAAGACATCATAGTTGATTATTATTAATTAAAATATTTCTTGTTGTAGAAAAAAATATATATATATATATATTTTATATCTATATATATATATATATATATATATATATATATATATATATATATATATATATGGTTCTACCTGACATAGTCGAAACCACACAACGACATCACCAACACCACATAATCGACAGTGCATTAACACGAAACCTCACATACCCGACAACGAAATAACCGACGGTACACAAACACGAAACCCCATACACTGCACACACCACAATAACATCAATAAAACAAAACACATCCCCATTCCACAAACCACACACACAACACAAGCACACCAAAATCCTTACAAACCCACACTAAACCTTACATACACAACTATTGACAACCCCTAACCTTAAGGTCCGTCACTATCGCACACGCATTAACCCGCTCCTAACCCTAACTCACTTAACCGCCCTATCCCAAAGTCTATCCCTACACACTTACCTAACCCGCTCCTAACCTAACTCACTTAACCCGCCCCTATCCCAAAGTCTATCCCTACACACTTACCTAACCCGCTCCTAACCTAACTCACTTAACCCACCCCTATCCCCACAGACCGTCAATATCCACACTTACCTGACTCGCACCCTAACGTCCATCACTACCGCATACTCACACAGCCTTTTCCCATGTCGGCATCCTCGGCGTCGGTGTTGTCATCCGTCGTGTCGGTCTTCTGCATTGTTGATGTTCTGGCACTCGCGATTCGCGTCGGTCTTCTTCATTGTCGATCTTCTGGAGCTCGGGATTCCGTTGTCGGTGTTCTACGCTGTCGACTAAGTCAGGTAGAACCATATATATATATACATATGTGTGTGTGTGTGTGTAAATATACTTATTAAATCAGTACCCTAACACAGGTCAACAATAATTAAAACCAGCTTACAAATAATATCACCTAAGTAATGCTTTTAGCCTGATTATGCTATTGTTTGCACAGTAGTCATTCAAACCCAGCCATACCTAAGAATGTAGTTTTAGTTGCCAGATTAATTCTGCTCTTTCTAAATGTAGCATCCATGGGCCCCCCTAAGTTGCTCATGGACCTGTTGAATACCACAAAATTCAAATGTATGTTTACCATACTCTTGTATGTGTTTTCCAAGTGCATTTGTTAAATTAATCTTTCTAATGGTATATAGGTGCTCATATACTTTTTATTTTAGCGTTCTAGTAGTCTTCCCTATATAATAAGCTGGACAGTGCTTACACATTACCACATATACCAGCCCTTTCGAATTACAATTTAGTTTAACATATATATTATATTTCTGACCATTAATTTGAACATATTTACCCTCACACATATGCTTGGATAAATTCCACATTCCACATGTTTTCATGCCTTTTACTTGTGTTTTTTTTTATTTGACACATTTCAAGAAGAGTTTTCAAATTCTTGCCTCTCTGGGCTATCATTTTTACACCATCCTTAAATTTATTAATGACAGTTAATTAAATAATTCTTTAAAATTATTGTTTTTATCTCCAATAAATTTACATTAAATGTTGTAATGAAGGTTGAATTATAATGTATATGATTATCTTCCTTTTGTATATATACCTGGTTCACAGAGATGTTTATACATAGGGGTTATCCTGTTAGTTTATTGCATGAAGTGTATACTGAGGTTAGCCATAAAAGGAATAATGGACATTTTTCACCAATCCTAAATCAACAGGTGAACCAGGTATATATACAAAAGGACATTAATCATACAGATTATAATGCAACCTTCATTACAACATTTAACGTTCATTTTTATGAGATTAAAACAATAATTTTAAAGAATTGGCATTTAATCAAGGTTGAAGCACCTGTCATTAATAAATTTAAGGATGGTGTAAAAATGATAGCCAGGACAGGCAAGAATTTAAAAACTCTTCTTGAAATGTGTCAAATAACAAAAGACCACCAAGTAAAAGGCATGAAAAAATGTGGAACGTGTAATTTATGCAAGCATATGTATGAGGATAAATATGTTCAAATTAATGGTCAGAAATATAATATATATGATAAAATAAATTGTAATTCGAAAGGCCTGGTATATTTGGCAATGTGTAATCACTGTCCAGCTTATTATATAGGGAAGACTACTAGAACCCTAAAAGAAAGAGTATATGAGCATCTATTTGCCATTAGAAAGATGAATTTAACAAATGCACTTGGAAAACACATACAGGAGTATGGTGAACATACATTTGAATTTTGTGGTATCCAACAGGTCCATGAGCAACTTAGGGGGGCCCATGGATGCTACATTTAGGAAGAGCAGAATTAATCTGACTACTAAAACTACATTTTTATGTATGACCGGGTTTGAATGAGTACGGTGCAATCAGTAGTATACTCAGGCTAAAAGCATTACTTAGGTGATATTACTTGTAAGCTGGTTTTAATTATTTTAATTATTGCTGACCTGTATTAAGGTAGTGATTTACTAAGTGTTGTTGTGTCTTTTGGCTTTTCCCGGTTAGGGGTCGCCACAGTGGAACTCCGGTCCACTAATGATTGGCAGTTGATTTTTACGTGCTGAGTTGCCAGCCCTAACACACAACCTTCAATGAAGGTACGCCCATTCACGTATGTCTCCACAGAAGATGCTCTAGCTGAGAATCAAATGGGACAACGTCTTGCTGTGAGGCGACAATGCTACCGCAGCACCACCACCGAATAAGTGTATTTACTTATATACAGATATATATATATATATATATATATATATATATATATATATATATATATATAAGTATATTTACTTATATATATATATATATATATATATTTTTTTTTTTTAATATATATATACATATATATATATATATATATATATATATATATATTTATTTATTTATTTTTTCTACAACAAAAAATATTTTAATTAATAATAATCAACTAGGATGTCTTTAGATTAGTTATTAATGAAGGAATTTAGATAATGTATTTTATGTGTTTATATATATATTTAAAAAAATTAAAATTTAGTTATGATATTTCTTTTCTAGTGTATGGAGGGTTTATAAAATGTTATTTAAGAAGTTCAGTTGTGGTTTAACAATGTTTTAGTCTGATGAAGTTTGTTATTCTACAAACGAAAAGTGCTTCACTGTATTTCATTAAATAAGAATTTTGCTTGTACTCTGGCCATTTTTTTGTGATTTCTATAGTTTGTTTTTTGTTTTTTCATTTTTTGGTTGTCTAAGATAAACCAGGCATGTTTAGAGTAAAACGAGCAAAAGAAAAGTACAATGGTCATGAAAAGAGATTAAACGAGTAAAACAAATACAATACAAGCAAAAAGACATACTAAATGTAAATAAAGCAAGGTGACTGCATGTTTTTTGGCAAAGTGCGGTGTTTTGGCATAACTATGATTTTGTATTGTATCAAGGGCATAATTAAAGTTATTCAAAGTATCTCAAAGTGTATAAAAGTGCTTACAGTGTGTGCTTATTACTGTGCATGTATTCCGAAGAGTGAGTTTGTGTGCAAAATGCAACTATTTTGTAAAGTACAATCAAAGTATAGCGATTTCGAAAGGTCTCTTGTGCTGGGTGTACCTATTTCATAGTGCTGCCATTACAGAGTATTTCTTGTACTATAAAGTGTTGCCTAGCATGCTACTGCCATTTTGGGGAAATGGTGTGTACAGTCTGTTTGCAAAGTGCAATTACTTCAAAATGTTATTGACTCTGAGCTTCTCTTGCCCAGTTCATTTACATCGTGAAGTCATTTGAAATGTTTCTTAAAATGATGATAAATTACTTTCACAATATAACAAATTCAAAAGGTGTCACAGTGCCCGAGAGGGTTATTTCGCAGAGTATGCCCAATAGCATAGTTTTGAAAAGTCCACAAGCATAATTTCAGTTGCATAAAGCATAAGGGCAAAGTTGGCATATGTGTATGTGTTGTGCTTATTTGCAAAGAACCTTTCTTGGTATGTGTTAATATGGCAGATGGATTTCAGAAGCCCTTACCACTTGTATTTGACCAGAATATTGCAGAGAACTGGAAAGTGTTTGAGCAAGAGTATGATATTTTTATACAAGGAGCTTATTCAGATAAAGATGCACACACCAAGGCATTCATTTTCTTAAACCTTACTGGGTCAGAGGGCATAGAAAGAGAGTATTCATTTGTGTATGCACCAGCTGTATATGAGGGAGAAGGTGAAACTTGTCATATTGTTGCACAGGCTGAATCAAGGGAAGACCCTGAGTGTTTGAAGTGCAAGTTCAGAGAAATGTGTAACTTTCAGAAAAATATTACATTAGAAAAACATTTGTTTTACTTAAGAGATCAGAAACCAGAGGAATCTTTTGCAGCTTATATAACTGACCTGAGAAACAAAGCTAAGACATGTCGATTTGGTGACTTAAAAGATAAGTAAATAAAGGACAGACTCATGTGTAGTATTAATAGTGCTGCTGTGAGAAAGATCTTGCTTCAATGCAGGGATTTAATGTTGAGTAAAGCCACAGAGATTTGTCAAATTTATGAGGTGACAGAAAAACACACAAGCATGCTTGCAAGTGACAAGAGCATGGTTTCAGCAGGCTCCAGAGCAAGTGTAGATAGCATGTAACACATAGCAAACAAAGGCAGGCCTACACACATGGCAGCCACAGCCCCTGCTGGCTCGCCAAGAAAACCACGTAGCTTTCTAGCAAATTCTAAGGCTAGTTCCACAGTGCAATACAGGCATGAATCAGCAAAACCCAGGTCCAGCTTTATTGTTAACTGTCGCAATTGTGGTGCAAATCATGAGTCTAAAAGAGATAAATGCTTAGCTTTTGGTCAGCAATGTCACGTGTAAAAAATTTAACCATTTACAAAAGTTTTGCAAATCTAGTAAACCTCAAAAAGTAGTAAAGAAAGGTCACACAAAGAAGCAAGTTGATCAAGTGGAAATGTAACAGTTAGCTTTTTATGTAGATGGTGTATCAGTACTTGGTGAAAGAGTTGATACAGTGAGTTTACTGGCAAAGAGCGAAGTGTTTTGTACTGTCCAGATCAATGGTAAATCCACAGAGCTTAAAGTAGACACTGGTTCAAAGTGTAATGTTATATCAGCAGACATATTTGCTAAAGTGAGAGCTAATGAACAACTCAGTGTGGTCAGGGGTTAGAAGGGTGGCCTGATGGTTAAGGTGTTTGCCTTGCAAACACAGGGTGCAGGGTTTGAGTCTCACAGGGGATAATTGGTTAGGCTTGAAATGGCTCGCAAGAACAGTTAGCCTAGTATTGAACTATGAGCAGTGCAAAACTTCTTGCTTATAGTGGTGAAGAGATTCAAGCCAAAAGTTCAGTGATGCTTTCATGTTATATGGCCAAGAGCTGTTACAATTTGTTATTCTATGTGGTACGAAGATCAGTACAGTCTTTACTGGGTCTCAAAGATAGCTTGAGAATGAATCTGCTGTCTTTTACCAAAGAAGATCATCTTATAAGAACATCTCCTAGTTCCAGTTTTTCAGACGCCATTTTCTCAGAGTATGCTGATGTTTTCGAGGACAAGTTGGGCAATCTTCCAGTTGTGTATTCCATGAAGTTAGACCCAGAGGTCACTCCAGTAATTAGACCAGCAAGAAAAGCTCTGATAGCTATGCAGGACAAAGTTAAGGCTCAGTTGGCTAAAATTGTGCAGCAATGTGTGATTTGTCTATTTACATTGAATGGGTGTCATCTATGGTAGCAAGTCACAAAAAAAAAATTCAGGTGAAATCAGAATATGTATTGATCCAAGAGATTTGAACAAAGCATTGAAGAGACCATATTGATCAATGCGCACAGTTGAAGAGGTCACAGCCCTTATATGGAATGCCATTGTTTTTTCTGTTTTGGATGCAAAAAGTTCATTTTGGCAAGCGATGCTTGATCGCAAATCCTCATTAATACCCTCTTTTGGTACTCCATTTGGCAGATACAGATTCCTAAGGATGCCATCTGGGATAAATTCTGCAAGTGAACTCTTTCAGTGTGCAATGGAGCAACTTTTTTCAGGTTATCCTTGTGCCATGATAGTAGACGATTTACTGGTTAGAGGTAATGGTGAAGCAGAGCATGACAGAAACCCGAAGATAGTTTTGGACAGAGCACATGAAGTAAACTTGAAGCTCAATCCTCTTAAGTGCAAATTTAGGCTACCAGAAGTTGTGTATGTAAGTCATTTGTTTACCAGTACTGGCTTAAGACCAGACCCAGCCAAGCAAGCAGCTGTCCTTGAAATGTCAGCACCAGATAATGTGCAAGCTCTACAATGTTTTCTAGGCATGGTCAACTATTTAGGCAAGTTTATACCAGACTTCAGTGAGTTGACAGCACCTTTAACAGAGCTAATGCACAAAAATGTTGCATGGTCTTGGTTAGAACATCACCAGAAGGTATTTGAAGACCTTAAGCAGGAAATTGCCACCCCACCTATATTAAGGTACAATGATGTGAACAAACCAGTCACTATTTCCTGTGATGCTTCAAAATTTGGTCTTGGCGCAGTTATACTTCAAGAAGGCAGACCAGTAGCCTATGCATCTAGAACACTTACCCAAACTGAGATGCAGTATGCTCAAATTGAGAAAGAACTTTTGGCAACAGTATTTGCATGTTCCAGGTTTCATGATTTATATCTATGGTCAAGCTATCCAGATTGAAACTGACCACCAACCTCTAGTTACTATTCTAAAGAAGCCTATGCATTCAGCTCCAGCGAGATTACAAAGAATGATGCTCAAATTACAAAAGTACAACTTCAAGATGGTCTATACGAAAGGCAAACTACTCTATATGGCTGATACTTTATCTAGATCACCCAGAAATAAAACGGAACAGCTTGACGCAGAGAATTTTGACTGACGTGATGGCACTGCGTAATTTTTCTACCACTAGGCTTGATGAGTTACGAGATCACACTAAGACTGATCCAATTTTGCAAAAGCTCAATCACTACATTAATGTTGGATGGAGATCAAAGGAATCCAGTGCAGACATATTTTCCTTACAGAGATGAAATGATGATGGAAGATGGCATTATTTTCAAAGGTTCTAAAGTTGTTGTTCCAGCTTCTTTACAACAAGAATATATCCAGATTTTGCACTGGGATCACTTAGGTTCTACATCTACTAAGAGAAGAGCAAGAGAATTAGTATTTTGGCCTTCATTACTGAAAGACATTGATAAAGCACCTTCTTCTTTTTCAGTATGTAACAGTACTAGACCACATCTGCAGAGAAAACCATTTCAGCTAAGTCAAGTTCTTGAACTATCATGGTTGACAGTAGCTGCTGATGTTTTCGAGTGGAACAGTCAGCACTACTTAGTACTGATAGACTCTTACTCAAACTGGTTTGAGATTGATTTACTACCTAACTTAATGTCTACTGCTGTTATTACTAAGTTGAAACACAATTTATCAGTCCATGGTTGTCCTCACAAAGTTGTTTCTGACAATGGTACTCAGTTTATTAGTCAGTTGTGCCATTTTGAGAGTGCAGCCAGAGAATAAGTAAGTATGAGTCCAGCAGTTAGTTTGTATATAATAAGTTACTTAAGTTAGTGTCAGTTAACCTCTATTGTGATGTGTCTGTATAAAATAAAGCTGCTTAAACAGAACCCACAAAGACTCTTCTATTGTGTCCAGAGTAGGAGAGCGACAGAGATTATCCATTAAAAAGCTTCTGGTGAAAGGTAAAGGTAGTATGTTATATAAAAGAATTGAAGATAGATTGTTTTATTTTCTAAAAAGTTAGAAACAACTGTGCATGTTTATTTTTTTGTTGTTGAGACATGAACAAAAAGGATTAATAAAATGTTAAGTAGAGTATAGTCACTAAGTATGGTACACAAATGCAGACATAGTCTTATTTGACATTAAAAAAGTTTTTGTTATGGTGAATTGGGAGTTTATATCTGGGGTACTGAAAAAAAGGCAATTAAGAGACAATTTTATACAGTGGATTGAGAAGTTGTACGTTGCCCAGATTTCTGATGTGGCAATAAATGAAGAACTATCTCTGCTGAGGAAGACCTTTCTGGACAAGACAGGGAGTGCCCTTTTTTCCCAGGACTTTTTCTGTCCATGATGGAAGAGTTAAGTTTGTAAACGTAGGAGGTTTTAGAACAGAGACAGACGACAGGTGGCACTTCTATATTTCAGCACTGTGGCAGAAAATATACATACAGTCTTGCCCCTGGTTTTAGATATATTTTTAAAATTCTATAAAATGTCAGAACTGGAACTAAATTGCAATAAAATGGTTTTAATCAGAGTATTAGAGGGCAAGGAGGTAAAGGAAGAGGTGCAACCAAAGATATCTTCTTCTCCTTTCGGCTTTTCCTGGTTAGGGGTCGCCACAGTGGATCATCTGTCCGCACACAGGATTGGCAGTGAAGTTTTACAGTGTCGAGTTGCCAGCCTGGCGCCCAACCTTCCATAGAAGGCACACACACACTCACACCTAGGGCCAATTTAGAGCGTCCAATCCACCTACTGCATGTCTTTGGGATGTGGGAGGAAACCGGAGCACCTGGAGAAAACCCACGTGACCACAGGGAGGACATGCAAACTCCGCACAGAAAGCACCCCAGCCGAGGATCGAACCGGAGAACCTCTTGCTGTGAAGTGACAACGCTAACCGCTGCACCACCGTGGCCGCCAAGGTGCAACCAAAGATATAAACAAGGTAAAATACCTTACCTACTCCACTTTAGAGGTGGGATATACTTATGATGGGACAGTTTCAAGAAATTAAAAAAACTCCAAGATAAGTAAACTTTTACAGAATGGAGGTAGTTGAACACATACAACTATAGGTAAAATAATTGCTATTAAGATTATGGGTCATCCACATATTATATATGTTATAAGACATGTACCAATGATGTCCAATCACCCTTTAGTGGGGGAAGATACAGACTCTGTTTGAACAGTACATGTTCTAACTTCAAGCAAGAGAGGAATAATATGGAGGCTGAATGAAATAAATGGTGTGATATGAAAAAGGGAAGAAGCAGTTTAACTTATAAGGGTATCAGACAGTACAGGAGAATAACAATATGGGACAGACTAGGGTGGATATGTAATGTTAAGAAAGGTTAAGGAAGCCATACACGTGGGTGTGACACAAACTAAATGGAATCAAATATGGGAAAGTGTCTACCATCTTAGGAAATGGCCTTATGTTTGGGATCAACAGATGAGGATTTTACATTTATGGTACAACACACCTAATGAAATAATGTGTGACAGAGAAGTAAATTGTTGAAGATGTGGACAGGAGGATGCTGGTGCAGTTTATATGTTGCCAGTGTACAGAAGAGATTGAGGCAAGCGGCTGATGGCTGGGTGGAAATTTTGGAAAACCTATAACCTGGTTTTGGAAGCTTTAGGACTAATGGGCAAAGGAATTGATGACAACTAGTGAATTAGTTCCAAAAATGGTAATTCTGAAGGGAATGGAGAAAGCTATATCTAGCTAAAATGGAAAGTTTTCATATAGAATATTTCAAATTGATCATTAGGGATGAACACTATTATAAATTGAATGTGATGGGAATAAACTAGAAGATGGGCTTTAGTGACAAGCTTTTATTAGGATTTGTGTAAAGCTAAGTGGAAATGGACACTGAAAATGTTAGACAGAATAATGAACAGATTTAACGAGGGGTATAGTAAATGTCTTGGTCATTTGCAAATACATACTTTTTTGATAACCTAATGTCATTATAAATTTATATTCAAAATGGATAAAGATTGCTATTGTGGTTGTTATATTGTTGTTTTTGTGATATTTGTCCAAATGTCTGTTATACTGAATGCACTTATGGTTGGTTGTTAAAAAATAAAATATTAAAAAAATGAGGCATGCAGTGTTAGCTAATTGCTGTGCTGAGCAGTGCATGTCTGAATCACACTGTGCATCAGACATCTCCACATGCACCATGCAACAGTGGAGTCTTGAGGGTCACAACCATCATCTTTTAAACAGGTGCAGGGGTACATGCAGACATAGGGCTTAGCACACTATCAGGGGATGAGGGAGCATAGGTTATTGAAGGAGGAGGAGAGATATGTCATTGGGAGAGGATGTGCCTGCATTAAATATGATCTTCTCAGTGGTGGGGTGGGACCACAATGGTGGGATTGTGCAATGGTGAACTAGGATGAGGGTAATGGGAGAAGCATTACGTGACTCTGATGCATGGGCCTGATACCATGAACACTCTGCAAGCCCAGTTGCTCCCCTGTACAAAGGCAATGCAGAAGTGGTTGAACAAAGTACCCCCCTGGAATTCTGCATCATGAAAACCCTGCCAGTGCTTCAGGGATGGGAGTATCCCTTCCATGGCAGATATGGATTGTTTACCTTGCAATGGTCCTCATATGCATCCACAAAGTGTATGCACACACCTATGGTGAGGGACCAAACTGGAATGCAGAACACTGATGGCAGCAATGGCTATCATTCTCCTGGATGTGGGCACTGAAGTCATGTGGCTCACAAAGGAGCACACAGGGCCAATACTAGCATTGTGCCTATACCCCATTGTCTCTTACAGGCCATGCATAACACTATCTCCATTTCCATGAGTATGTAGGATTGATGGATGGCGCAGTAGTGCAGCGGTAGCATTGTCTCCTCACAGCAAGAGGTTCTCCGGTTTGATTCTTGGCTGGGGTGCCTTCTGTGTGGAGTCTGCATGTCTTCCATGCATTTGTGTGGGTTTTCTCCTGGTACTCCGGTTTCCTCCCACATTACAAAGACATGTGTTTGGAGCATTTCTCCCTGGGCATCCACTGAAAATTTTCTTTGTTCCAAGTCAGACTTTCCCGGTTAACAAATGTTAAATAAATAAATAAATTAAATGTAGGAGTAGACTATCTACAGATTACAGCCCTGCACATCTGCCATTTTAGGTTGGAGATCGCACTCATGTGAACAGCATGCTGGGACAGTGGTTGATGCCTTCTTGCACTACTAGCCTGCCTTACTGTGAATATGGAAATATGAGAAGTAATGTGCTTATCCCTTTTTGCTGGAGTGAGATGAGATTGTCAGTGTTACCTGAAACTGCATCTCAATTTGTATGTCAACATCATCATCATACCACAACAGGGGACTGGCCTAAGCCTTCTGTTTTTGCTCAGCCTCTAAAGGTACTATGTGATTATTTGTGGCCCACACACATCATGATCCATGGCATGTAAGCTACAGACAACTGCATCCTCACATCTATAATTAACTCCTACTTGTGAGAGCAGTTCATCATGTCAGAATGCCCTATGTATCTGTCAATATGTGTCTGAGTCAGTATGTGTCTGGGTATGTATGTTGCTGGTTTCCATGAGAGATGTGAGGTGTCTGGCTACTTCCAGAGCCATTATTAATATCTCCTGGTATGATACCTGTCCTGTCAGCATCACCATGGAGGGGAGCCAGAAAAGATTCTTCCTCACTCAGGGCTCATTTGGGTGAGGAAGGCCCCCTCCCCCATTTCACTATGTTCCACTCCTATGTTGTATTTTCCTTTTGAGCCTTTTTACCTTGTCATTTATATACTTCTGACACTGACATTGGGTGTGGTTCCTCCCATCCACTGCACTGACATGGCTATGTGGGTAGGAGGCGTCTCCTCACTTAAAAAGCTGCTGCCCCATGTTCTGAGTCCCTGTAGCATGACAATGCTCTCTTAAGGGCTGAACTTGTCAATTGTCTGCTGTCTATACCCTTTGGAGGACATTCGTATGCTTATGGGGGGGGGGCAATACATCACAGAATGTATAGGCATGTATGGGTGCAAAGAGGTAGCTATACCATAGTGACAGTTACCTAGCAAATACATAACCTCTGGGTATGATAGAATGGATAGAATGTGTGGATCTCAAATGTTCTGCACACTGCAGAAGGCTTCACGCATGTGGAGGGGTGGATGTCTAGCATTAGTAGGCTGTCATCCCTTGCTAGATGTGTATATGAACAGGCACAGTGTGTTACAAATGTTGGTGTTACAGAGGCTATGGTTATTTAAAACTACTGTATTGTCTCCATCTGTGGCACTGGTTTTGTGCCATGTTAATTTGTACAATAAACACCATATGAAAGAAGGGAAATCACATCACCCTCCACTATGTATATTATACTTTTACATATGTCATTACTATGGTTTTAAAATAATTTTCTTTATAACATCATGAAGACAATATGCACTATTACTTTGTTATTGAAAAGAGAACACTAAAATGAATAGTGCCTAATCCCTGCATTTTACATTTCTACTTCAGCATACAGTTTATACAACAGCAAAAATTGTCAACAGTTGACTGAAGGCATTTTGAATATTCAGCAATAATGGTCTCATGGCTTCTGCATTTTCTGACCAGGGTATAATGTCAAATCTTATTTGAATATCTATAGTACATTGTTTCACATATTGGGGAATTTGGTGTAGAATAAACTGGGATTAGGAGTTGACATAATGTTTAAATTGTTATCTAACAGACACAACTCAGAGGGTTTGATCTTCACCTTTGAGGGAAATTGACTAGGCCAAGGTTGTGGTTGAAAATGCTTAGTACTTTCCAAAGATGTTGTTGAAGCCTATGAAATCTGAGGTAGCTGTGCAAAGTACAGATTCTAGATCTATGAAAGAGCACGATTACAGTATTGCTGTTTACAGACAACAATAAATTTGCAAAATAATGAAAACAAATTAAAAAAAATTACCATGGCACGTTTTAATATTAATTCATCCATCCATCCATAACCCCTTTTTCCCATTTTTGCACATGGATTTGGGGTGTCACTTTACCAGTGATAATCATCTAGAGCTATTGTTTACACCACCGGGTGGCTAGCCCTTCTACTGACTCTGTTTCATGTGAAAGGGTTTTTACATTTTTCTTCCTTTGCTTTCAGGGGGAGTGTTCTGATTATGAAAAATAATGTTTGCAAAGAAGACACTTAAATATTTTAAATTGTGTTTGCACTTGACGTTTTACTTTCGACAAATGTTTTGCTTACAGTATGGAATTAATATAGCTTTCTTAAGGGACAACTTGCAGACAAAATGGAATTAACATAGCTTTCTTAAGTTACAACTTGCAGACAAAACCATCTGCATTATCTAGTTCTCTGAACAAATGATGCTTTATAACTGACAGCTAAATTACATGACCAGCAGAAGGACTATTTAATATCAAAAGAGGAAAAAAAAAACATTAACAGTTTTTATACTAAAAACATGCAAAGTGATGATACAGGCAGCTTATTTTTTAAATTTAAGAAAACCCACCATTTAGGCATTAGTGGAAAATAACAGGTTTCCCAGAGTGCCTCCGAATGCCTAAGGGCAGTCTGGTATCCCAGTAATACTCACCTGCTCTAGTATTATTGCATACTTATTTTACATTTGATTCAGTTCTAAAATAATAATGTTATGTGTGAAAGTATTTAAATGGTACAAAAACAGTTCAACAAGGTAATTACCTGTCTTAATGTTTTCAACTGCCTTCTTTCTGCTGTCAACCCCAAGTAGGTCCCATTGGTTGGTTTTATCCATGTAGTGGGTCAGGATGACATTGGTGGCCATGCCTAATATAGTTTGTTCAACACAACCAGATGGAATTCTAATGAGTTCTGTTAAACGAGATGGATCCAAAGAATTTAGGAGCGTTTCTGCTATAAGATTTCCTGGAAAAAAGAAAACATCACAATAACCTTAGGTTTAAAGAATGGAAACTTTTTAATTGATCTTTTCAATGCTAGTGTTAATTATAAACAAGCAATATTTCTAAAATGTAGATCAGACTTTATGACAACCTCTGTTTTGCATTATTTGTGAGAACTGCTTTCCTGTGCTGCCTCTTATAGCTCTCCATTATTTTATCAGCATCCACAGTCAGATGAATACTACTTTTGGAACATCATGGCATTCATTGCAGGTGCAGTAGAATATATGCAGTTCTAAAGGGTTGCCAGTTATTGAAATCTGCTCAAAAAGTTGATATGTACTTATAATCCCTGTCATAGAAGTGGTTTTATCTGATGCCTCACAGGAGGGTGACATCAAGGTGGTCAATGGATCTCAAGTCATAATCAGAACTGCCAATGTCTGTTTTGCCTTAGCCTTGGACAGGATGCCCCTAGCTGCTATTAATGCCTCCAATTTAACAACACTATTTGGTCCAAGTATTCTCCGAACACAAGGTCTACATCAGTGTCCAGCCACTGTAGCTAAGGAATGCCCTGAAGATGAAAGAAGAAAGTGCAGTTGTATAAGTTGCAATTACCCATAACAGTAGATGTTCAAATGTCTTACTACTGCAGTAGCTTATGGATTTTATTCTCCAAGGAAAGAGCAACCAGCCAGCTTCTCAAAGATCCATTCCTCTCTCACACAGTCACTCTGGCTTCACACAGGATAAGTTATTTTGGGAGGAAATATAAAGAAACCAGACTGGCTAAAATCCTCAAGACTTTCTTGCCCCTAAGTGAAAAGGGCAATTCATCCCAAATTAACAAGCATATAACAATAATTAGAAAAAACAACCCCTGTAAACTATATACAACAAAGAGAACGGTGTGGGGGGGTACTACTACTGCTACTGTAGCAGTGAGGGCTTTGAACATTTACTGGTGGGGTAAGTACAACATACACAATGGTACTATTTTCATCATTATTACTGCTGCAGCAGTCTACGGATACACTAACATAGCTTATCCAAGTGGGAAGAAGGAAGGATAGGAATCCAGGACCCCTGGAGAGTGGTCCTAGCTAACCCACTCCTTGATTTAAACAAAGGAATCTGGTAGGCAATTTCTTCTATAGGAATATACAGAGGATCACATAGTTATCTCCAAAAGTCTTTTAGAGTCCACTACTTTCCAGTACGCAATCAAAGAAAAAAGGCTGTCGGAGAGAAAGCCTTTACACTGCCTGGATATGGTACACCATGGTGGGTATAACAAAAGGCAATAGCCGAAGACAACTAAATGGAAACTGCCAGAGTGATGTTGTTGTCCTTTCTTGGTACAAACATAAACAATAAATAACTGCTAGGCTTTTCTAAAGGACTTGATTTTGTCAAGATATTACCTGAACTGCTAACACTTGTCCAGAGTATTGCTAAAATGTATATCCATGATTCGGAGTTTAGGATATAACACTAGGGAATTGATGACTAAATTAAAAATCTGAAAAGTTTGTGCCTGAGGGAGATTTCTTCTCACAGACACACTATTCCAAAAGTAGTCCAAAAATAATTGACCAAGAGAGATTGCAGGTTAGATAGTAAATAAAATAATAGTTTTCCATATAAAGAACCTTACATATGCTAGTAGTGCAGGTTCAGATGAAAATGTGGTTAACTTTTGCAGCAGAATGTTATAATCCCAGGAAGGAGCAACCTGAATGCAAGGTAAAAATCTGGTGAAAACTCCTATCACAGAATGTTTTATTAAGAAAACATTAGGAAAAAGAAAGGATCTAGCATGGAAAGGAAAATATGGTGGAAACATATCTTCTGTTTAAGGAGCTCATGCGAGGGGAAAAGTTTCTGGCATTAATCAGTCCAGTTTTTGACTTGAGCAAGTTCTTTGCATTTGGCACAAGTGTGCAAAGGTTCTGGGCAGTCTCTGGCAGTGTGCCTTACACTTGGAAGTGCTCGCTAACAGCAGAGCAAGTGTTTTACATTCCTGGTGGTGTAGGGCACATGGAGGAGCAGAATGATGACCATACTGACATACAGTACCATCGCATTTCTTTTCATTGGGGGCCTCTAATCTACATGGCCAGTTCTCCAAGTTGTCAGAGATGATCCAGGCAGTCTTAAATGATACAGCAGAGCTGAATGAGGTCAACATAAGACAAGGTAAGCAAAGGCAGCTCCCTCAGATGCTATGGAGAAGCAACATCACACGTTGAGTGTACAGAAGGAAATAACCACAAGGCACACTGAACAACTCTCTAAGCTGCATCAGTGGTCTTTCAAACCTGAGTTCAGGCTGGTTGATCTACAGAATAGAAGTCAGTGAAACAATGTACAGTTTATTGGTCTGTCAGAAGAGAAAGAAAAAGAGGTGCCCGCTTTTGTGAAAATGCACCAGCTCATTATTGTAGAGAGAGCTACAACCTGACCAGGCATTTTATTGTTCATTTCATGGACTACAACATTAGGGAAACTGCATTAAGACTAGGCAGAAAATTTCCACAAATAAAATACCCTAGGGAAGCCAAGAACAAATGGATGACCAGGTAGGCTGCCTTAATAAAGGTATGGTGGGATGTCGGTGAAGAAGCTGGGCTACCGGTAAAGCCTTGAGAAAGGCTGTGCGCACCCGAGCGCTTGTGGTTGAAGGCTGAGTAAAGCCTTTAGAAAGGCTTCGTATACAGGTCGTAGTTCTGGCTGGTCAGGTCGCCTGGTGAGAGGAACCGCTAGTTTAGCAGCTAGAAATCAAAGATGAAACACATAAAAAAACAGGCAAAACAACGTAAATGTGGCTCGGCTAAGGAGCTCTGCTCGCCGTGGTGGCAGAAAATCAACGTAGTCGAAGTTCAGATTCTAGAAGGTCGTACTTTATTGAAGTAAAAAGTACCAGAAGTACAATCACCATCGAAGCGTAGTTCCTTAATGGAAAGAGTGATCCAGAGGATTTCCTTTTATAAGAGTACCTGGGGGTGTGTCAGTGGGAGCCAATCAAGTGTGGGTGAAAAAACCTTTATTGTGATTGGGCACGACAACTTGACATCACACCTTACAATCTGATAGGTTAGATACCCTGAGCCAGTTCATACGTGGTTAGTAGAATCACTATAAACCTACAATAGTGAAGTTCGGAGATTAGCTAAAATTAGCTAAAAAAATTTAGTTAACTAAAAATAGTCTTGCTGTAAAAAAATCAACCCTTGCTGGTAAAATACATTGTTAGGCTACACTTTTCGAAATCTTCGTCAGGATGGTGGACGACCTAAAAGAGCATAATAAGCAAAGTCAAGCTTACTAGAGAAATAGCAACAACATGTATGTAAAATAACATGTATGTAAAATAAGAAACAGGCTAGAAAAACAAAAAAATAAGAACCAAGCTAAATATCCAAAAAACAAGATACAGAAACTAAAAAGAAAAACAAAATAGTGAAAAATTCTTAAATAATGGATATCAATAGAAACTAATGTATTAAGATATGGAACTGAATGAGGGCTGTTAATTAAAAAACAATCTTAAAAAGTCACTGATATGTAACCTGAAAAGCTAGAAAGACATGAAAAAAAGTAATACTGAACCATTGTAGAAAACATGAAAGACATGAAAGATAAAAAAATATATATAGATGAACCATTGACCAAAAACAAATGAGTCCAAATTTGCCAGGGGAAGTATCAGACCATGGGCTGGAGGTAGACTGGTGAGATCAAAACTGGCTGTCGCAAGAAAGGTAACATTTCGTTGGTAAATCTGTTAGAGGTCCAGGCGCAGAGGTTGTGGTATACGGTGTTGTATCTTTCTGAGATACAAGACTGGGGTCAAAGATTCTGCATAGTTAAGGCCTGGTCTTTTCCTTGCCTGCAAACGTATTTGCCACTCAAGTTCCCTCTTCTGAAGCAGCGAGTTGTGGTCCCCGCCTAGTGGGGATTTAGGGATGTGTTCAAGAACATGAAATTTGAACGTATTGTGTCCTAGGTTCCTGAGAGCATGCACTGCCAGCTGGTTTGTCACTTTCAAGTATTTTAAGTCATGCAGGTGTTTTGCTATCCTCGTTTTAAGGGAGTTGACCGTCTTGCCCACATAGAAAGCATTGCATTTGGTGCACGCTGCCCTGTAAACCACTCCTGTGACATTGCAGTCGCCTCTGACATTAGGTGTGTAGTGTCTCCTGCCATTGAGGCAGTAAAAGCCTGCGGCACCACTCATGTGTCTACAGTAGTGGCAGGGCGGCTCACTGCAGGCAAAGGTACCAGGGTTGTCAAGTTTAACTTGGCAGGGGTGTTCCAGAAATCCCTAATGCTTCTCCCTTTTCTAGCTGTAAAGGAGGGTTTCTCTGGAAAAATGTGGCCAAAAGACCTGTTATTTGTGATGATGGGCCAATTGTCCATTACGATCTGGATGATGTCTTTGTAGTCCATAGAGAAGTCCAGGATGCAGTTGAACTGGAATCTAGTTTCTGGGGTGGTCTGGATCCTGGTGTCTGTTAGAGCCCTAGGGGCGCCAAGTTGGTGCTGGCTGATGATGGGGTCGAGGATCCTGTTGATTAGCCCTTCTGAGTAGCCTCGGGCTAAAAAGTCCATTTGTAGCTTTTGAATGTTGGTCAAGAAATCCGTAAGGTCCTGGGAGACTCATGCTATACGGATCCCTTGCAATTTAATCATGCTCACCTTCTGTTAGAAGGGTGCATACTGGTGACATGCAGAAAAAAGTTTACCCTAGTGGGTTTTTGATAGAGGTTGTGTGTCAATGTGGTGGAGCCTTGTTTCTTCCTAAGGTAAAGATCCAGAAATTCAATCTCCTCTGTACTTTGTTTGTTTGTAAAACGCAGGAATGCGGTGGTGTTCTTGATATAAATGAGGAATTCCTCCAGTTCAACCTGGTTACCCTTCCAAACCAGGAAAATGCTGTCGATAAACCTGTAGTAGCATGCTATGTTGTTAAAAAAGGGGGAACCATATATGTGGTCCTGCTCCCACTTCCTTAGTGCCGTGTTTGCCAAACTCGGGGCCATAGCCGCTCCCATAGCGATCCCAGTGCTCTGGCGATAGTAGTGCCCATTGAAGTGGAAAAAATTGTTCTTGAGGAGCAGGGAGAGGAGCCTACCCAAGTGGTTCACTTCCCCTGGTATGGCCATGTGGTCCTTAATGTAGGCTTCAGCCATGGCTGCAATGCAGAAGTCATGTGGGAGTACCGTGTAAAGGGACTCCATATCGATGGTAACCAGGATCCAGTCTATGACTATGGCTATGTCCTTGTTTTCTGTGAGAGGTTTTACGTGGAAGTCCAGGTAGAGAGCTATGGTTTCCGTGACGGAACCTCCGCTGGCTACTACAGGTCCATATGGAAGGTCTGCAAGGTTTTTGTGTGACTTTGGTATCCCAAAGAACTGGGGAATCCTTGGGTGGTGGATGGAGAAGAATTCTGCAAGCCCTTCGTCAATTAGGTCCATATCCTCTAGCCTCGAGATTTCTGTTCTGATGTCCTCGTATGCTGTCAGCACTTGGTTGTGATCTACGCTGTCATAATACCGGTAGTCGTTGAGCATACTCTGGAGCTTGTCATTGTAGGAGGTGGTGTCTGTCACTAGTATCCCCCCACCCTTGTCAGCCTTCACAACCCTTCTCGAAGGGTCTGAGCTGAGTAGTTTGAGGGCTGCATATTCTTCCTTGTTGGTGTTAAAAATCCTTTTTTTCCTCTGTTTGCATAAGAGAGACCTGATCTTAAGTTCACACTTGTCCTGAAAAGCTTGTATGACCGGGTTGGGAGGGGGGCAAAAGTTGCTTGGTTTTTTGAATTTAATAGTTGGAACAGTCTGGTGGTCCTGAGGCTGGTCTTTTTTACCATGTTGGTAGAAATATAGCTTTAGCTGAAGTTTCCTCGTGAAGAGTCGTAGGTCTATTATCGTTTTTGGGAGACTGGACCGACCCTGAGGGACGAAAGTGAGGCCTTTTTGCAGAACCTGTAGCTCTAATTGGGAGAGTGGTGTTCTGGAGTGGTTCCATACCTGGCCTCTGTGTTTTCTCTTTTCTTTTGGGGTGGGTGGTTGCCCGAGAAATTTCAAGTCCCTCTTGCCTTGTCAGTTGTGGTTCCTCCTCCCCGGTTGATACTGTGGGGAGTGTAGGGGTGGTGGGGCGCTGACCTCTATCGAATGGGTCCCTTGAGGTGGGGTCTCTGGGTTCCTGTGGGTTGTCTTGATGCTCATCCCGAGGGACGGCCTGGCTGTCTTGGTAAGGCCTGAAGCTTGTATCTGTGGAGTCACCGGCATTCCTGGGGAAGTGGTCTGGTCCCTGTGGAGCAAGGGTCCAGGGTGTCTAGAGCCCTCCGAAAATCCCACTGGTGAAGGTCCTGAGAAGGACCTGGGTTGGCCGGCAAGCCCTGAGAAGGGCCAGGGCCTAACAGTGGGGTGTTGGTACTTAGCTTGACCCCTATGGAGCTCTGGCTTTCCGATGGACCAACTCGGTCTAATGCAAGAGAGCATTCCTTGTTGGAGAGGGCCATGTCCCTTCTCAGTTTTTTGAGCCTCCTTTCCTTGATTTTGCCCTCAAAGATGGTGAGCCTGTCCTTAATCATAAGAAAGTGCTCGTTGAAGGAGGGGGACTGTTTGCAGTTGGCCTCAATGGTCTCCAGGATGGAGGTAAGTCTCTCTCTGTGCCTCCGGTTGTGCTCAAGGAGCAGGTTGAGCAGTAGTGTGCTAGTATCCTCTAGGGTTTTGTACCAGTCTTGAATCAATTGTGCGTCAGAACCTCTGAAAAAAGGCTTCTAGTAGATGGTGAGGCCTTTTGGAGTCAGGTTAAACTGTATGCACGATGCGAGATAGAAATGTTCCCATTTAACACAGATAAGGCTTTTTAGGGTGTCCTCTAGTTGCCACATGTGGTCCGATGAAGAGTCAGTCTCTGGGTTGTTCTGCTTTGGGTGTTCTAGTTCAATGTTGATGGCTGGGGGTGTCAACAGGTCTTGTAACCACCTGGTGTCCATGGCTGTGTGAGTCCTCAGACAAAAATTACACCAAGGTACGGGTGCCCTTGGTGAAAAATGTCCAGCAGGAAAATGATTGTCTGTGGGACTTGGGTATTTAAGCTCCTATGCAGAGGAGGAAAAATATCCACAAATTAAATACCCTAGGGAAGCCAAGAACAAATGGATGACCAGGTAGGCTGCCTTAATAAAGGTACGGTGGGATGTCGGGGAAGAAGCTGGGCTACCGGTAAAGCCTTGAGAAAGGCTGTGCGTACTCGAGCGCTTGTGGTTGAAGGCTGAGTAAAGCCTTTAGAAAGGCTTCGTATACAGGTCGCAGTTCTGGCTGGTCAGGTCGCCTGGTGAGAGGAACCGCTAGTGTGGCAGCTAGAAATCAAAGATGAAACACACAGAAAAAACAGGCAAAACAACATAAATGTGGCTCGGCTAAGGAGCTTTGCTCACCGTGATGGCACAAAATCAACGTAGTCAAAGTTCACATTCTAGAAGGTCGTACTTTATTGAAGTAAAAAGTACCAGAAGTACAATCACCATCGAAGCGTAGTTCCTTAATGGAAAGAGTGATCCAGAGGATTTCCTTTTATAAGAGTACCTGGGGGTGTGTCAGTGGGAGCCAATCAAGTGTGGGTGAAAAAACCTTTATTGTGATTGGGCACGACAACTTGACATCACACCTTACAATCTGAAAGGTTAGATACCCTGAGCCAGTTCATACGTGGTTAGTAGAATCACTCTAAACCTACAATAATGAAGTTGGGAGATTAGCTAAAATTAGCTAAAAAATGTAGTTAACTAAAAATAGTCTTGCTGGAAAAAAATCAACCCTTGCTGGTAAAATACATTGTTAGGCTACACTTTTCGAAATCTTCGTCAGGATGGTGGACGACCTAAAAGAGCATAATAAGCAAAGCCGAGCTTACTAGAGAAATAGCAACAACATGTATGTAAAATAACATGTATATAAAATAAGAAACAGGCTAGAAAAACAAAAAAATAAGAACCAGGCTAGATATCCAAAAAATAAGATACAGAAACTAAAAAGAGAAACAAAATAGTGAAAAATTCTTAAATAATGGATATCAATAGAAACTAATGTATTAAGATATGGAACTGAATGAGGGCTGTTAATTAAAAAACAATCCTAAAAAGTCACTGATATGTAACCTGAAAAGCTAGAAAGACATGAAAAAAAGTAATACTGAACCATTGTAAAAAACATGAAAGACATGAAAGACAAAAAAATATATATAGATGAACCATTGACCAAAAACAAATGAGTCCACATTTGCCAGGGGAAGTATCAGACCATTGGCTGGAGGTAGACTGGTGGGATCAAAACTGGCTGTCGCACGAAAGGTAACATTTCGTTGGTAAATCTGGTTGAGGTCCAGGTGCAGAGGTTGTGTTATACGGTGTTGTATCTTTCTGAGATACAAGACTGGGGCCAAAGATTCTGCATAGTTAAGGCCTGGTCTTTTCCTTGCCTGCAAACGTATTTGCCACTCAAGTTCCCTCTTCTCAAGCAGCGAGTTGTGGTCCCCGCCTAGTGAGGATTTAGGGATGTGTTCAAGAACATGAAATTTGAATGTATTGTGTCCTAGGTTCCTGAGAGCATGCACTGCCAGCTGGTTTGTCACTTTCAAGTATTTTAAGTCATGCAGGTGTTTTGCTATCATCGATTTAAGGGAGTTGACCGTCTTGCCCACATAGAAAGCGTTGCATTATGTGCACGCTGCCCTGTAAACCACTCCTGTGATGTTGCAGTCACCTCTGACATTAGGTGTGTAGTGTCTCCTGCCATTGAGGCAGTAAAAGCCTGCGGCACCGCTCATGTGTCTACAGTAGTGGCAGGGAGGCTCACTGCAGGCAAAGGTAGCAGGGTTGTCAAGTTTAACTTGGCAGGGGTGTTCCAGAAAGTCCCTAATGCTTCTCCCTTTTCTAGCTGTGAAGGAGGGTTTCTTTGGAAAAATGTGGCCAAAAGACCTGTTATTTGTGATGATGGGCCAATTGTCCATTACGATCTGGATGATGTCTTTGCAGTCCATAGAGAAGTCCAGGATGCAGTTGAAATGGAATCTAGTTTCTGGGGTGGTCTGGATCCTGGTGTCTGTTAGAGCCCTAGGGGTGCCAAGTTGGCGCTGGCTGATGATGGGGTTGGGGATCCTATTGATTAGCCCTTCTGAGTAGCCTCGGGCTGAAAAGTCCATTTGTAGCTTTCGAATGTTGGTCAAGAAATCCGTCAGGTCCTGGGAGACTCGTGCTATACGGATCCCTTGCAATTTAATCACGCTCACCTTCTGTTTGAAGGGTGCATACTGGTGGCATGCAGAAAAAAGTTTACCCTAGTGGGTTTTTGATAGAGGTTGTGTGTCACTGTGGTGGAGCCTTGTTTCTTCCTCAGGTAAAGATCCAGAAATTCGATCTCCTCTGTACTTTGTTTGCTTGTAAAATGCAGGAATGCGGTGGTGTTGTTGATATAAATGAGGAATTCCTCCAGTTCAACCTGGTTACCCTTCCAAACCAGGAAAATGTCGCCGATAAACCTGTAGTAGCATGCTATGTTGTTAAAAAAGGTGGAACCATATATGTGGTCCTGCTCCCACTTCCTTAGTGCCATGTTTGCCAAACTCGGGGCCATAGCCGCTCCCATAGCGATCCCAGTGCTCAGGCGATAGTAGTGCCCATTGAAGTGGAAAAAATTATTCTTGAGGAACAGGGAGAGGAGCCTACCCAGGTGGTCCACTTCCCCTAGTATGGCCATATGGTCCTTAATGTAGGCCTCAGCCATGGCTGCAATGCAGAAGTCATGTGGGAGTACCGTGTAGAATCACTCTAAACCTACAATAGTGAAGTTTGGTGATTAGCTAAAATTAGCTAAAAAATGTAACTAAAATAGTCTTGCTGGAAAAAAAATCAACCCTTGCTGGTAAAATACATTGTTAGGCTACACTTTTTGAAATCTTCGTCAGGATGGTGGACGACCTAAAAGAGCATAATAAGCAAAGCCGAGCTTACTAGAGAAATAGCAACAACATGTATGTAAAATAACATGTATGTAAAAATAAGAAACAGGCTAGAAAAACAAAAAAAATAAGAACCAGGCTAGATATCCAAAAAATAAGATACAGAAACTAAAAAGAGAAACAAAATTGTGAAAAATTCTTAAATAATGGATATCAATAGAAATGAGAAGTTATGTACCTACCATAATGTTCCATGTTAGTTGTCTTCTCTCGCCTTCTTTCTTGCTGGATGGGTTCGGAGCCCAACCTCGGCTCCAACTCGGTCACTACTAAAGCTCGAGAGCTAATTTTTCCGGCTCGAGGCAACCCTATATCCCATGATGCTAGGTGGTAACTCCCCAGATCTCGTTTGGAAGCTGAAAACCCAGCATAGGCCAAATAGTCCTCCAACTGGAAAGGAGGAGGAAGGAAGATAAACCCCCAAAGGTCGCTATCTACACTATAGCTACCCTAGGACCACCTAGATGGTGAAAGAGGAATATAAGGACCCTTCAAAGAAGGGAAGATCTTTTCGGTCTGTCCAGGCTAGGGGGATGGTGGGTGGGATGCAAGAAAGAAGGCGAGAGAAGACAACTAACATGGAACGTTATGGCTCTTGCTACCCCCATAGTGCCTTTTTTAGGCAAGGCTCAAAAGACAAACCCACCTCCATAGGTATCACAAGGGATAAGAAACTAAGAGTAATGCTACTCAACTCCAGAAGTCTAAACCTCAAAATGCATGCACTCGAAACTCTCCTTAGCATGGAGAACATCGATATCTGTGCAGTAACAGAAACCTGGTTCAGGGCTCCTGAGAGCACCCCAGCACTACCAGGTTATACCTCATACCATGCTTTTCGGCCCCAAAACTTGGACCAAACCACAAAAGGAGGGGGAGTATCGATATTCATCAAAGATACCCACACCTCCAGGTTGGAGGCAAAGCACGAAGCATCAGAGACTATCCATGTGCAACTAACAGTGGGTAAAACTGCCTTCCAGTTTATAGCCTGCTACAGACCACCCTCCCAAACCCAGGAACCCCACTCAGCCTTCCTGAGAACACTGGAAAATATGAAGGTCTCTCCAAGCACCATTATATTGGGCGACTTCAACTACCCAAACATAGACTGGGAGCATTACTCTAGCTCCAACACCCTAGCCCAAAGGTTCCTAGAATTTATAAACTCAAATGCTATGGAACAACTTGTTACCACTCCAACAAGAGGGGAAAACATACTGGACCTGATCATCACCAACATGGGGACTCTATGCTCCAGACCAGAAGTGTATCCCTCACTGGTAAGATCAGACCACAAACTAATCTCACTGGATATTCACATCCCGACCCCACCCCCTGCCCAGAAAACCACAGTGAAAAACTTCTCTAAAGCAAATTTCACACTCCTCAAAACCGAGGTGGAATCCTTCAAAGCCCCTGGACCTGTGGAAAATACGGCCCAGACCGCAGAATCCTTTATAAACGCATTCTATGAACACCTTCAGGAATGCATGGATCATGCGATCCCAAATAAAACCAAGACCCAATCCTCCAAAGGCAGACGTCCTGTCTGGTGGACCCCAGCCATAAACAAACTATACAATAGAAGGAGGAAGCTACTAAATGATAGAGCAAAATCCCAAAAAGGGAAGGCATCACTGATCAGTATTAGCAAAAAACTATGGGCACTCATGAAATTGTCTAAGGCCAGCTTCGAGAGAAAAATTGCACAGGACACTAAGGATAATCACAAGGCTTTCTTTAGTTATGTTAGGAACCTGGTGGTAATTCCCAGATATGCTCATAATTAGTCCAAAATGACAAAAAATACACTGAACCCACAGACATTGCCAAAATACTAGCTGACAGGTTCAGCGCAAACTCCCCACCAAAGGGCAAATATCTATCCCAGCAGAGTGCTGCCCCCTGACATCTCAGATGCTCAGGTAAGAGCCGCCCTCTCTAAAGCAAAAAACACAGCATCAATGGGACCAGACGGTGTCCCGGGCTGTGTCCTACATGAACTCCAAGAAGAGCTAAACCCAAACATAAAACTACTGTTCAATCTCAGCCTTACTACAGGATATGTGCCCAAAGAGTGGCGTGCAGCAACAGTGGTCCCTCTCCATAAAGGTGGTGCCTCAACAGATCCTGGAAACTATCGCCCATAAGCCTGACTAGCTTGGTCTGCAAAGCTATGGAAAGGATCATCATGGACCTCATAAATAAAGATATTGGGGACCTACAGGCACTGGATCCTACCCAGTTCGGCTTTGTTAAGGGCAGATCCTGCCTCTTAAACCTGGTTGATTTCTTTGAAACAGTCACCAAGGCCATTGACGAGGGGAAGGTGGTCCACACAGCCTACCTGGACCTCGCAAAAGCCTTCGATACAATACCCCACTCTGGCATTATAGATAAGGTCACCAGCTTAAATATAAACCCCTATGTCACTAGATGGATTGCAAACTGGCTCAAGGACAGAACCCACATGGTTAGAATTGCTGGAGCCATGTCAGACTCCAAACCAGTTACAAGTGGTGTCCCACAAGGCTCAGTCCTGGGACCTCTCTTGTTCGGTATATATTTCTCGGAGGTACAGGCCAACACGGAAGGACTGTGGCTGACCAAGTTCGCAGATGACCGCAAACTGGGCGCCACAATCGATTCTCCAGCTGACACAAGCATCCTCCAAAAAGGCCTCATAGAAACAGACAACTGGTGCCAGAGCCATGGCCTCAAGCTAAATGCCAAAAAGTGTATAGTCATCCCCTTTGGCAAAAACAAAGTGCCCACAAATTACCACATAGGTGGTAATCCATTAAGTACAGAAGAAGTAATTAGGGACCTGGGGACCCAAGTTGATAGCAATCTCTCATTTGACAACCACGTGGCCAAAGTGGTTAGAAAAACATTTTATATAGCCCACCTAATCAGGAAGGGATTCACATCTAGATCAGGGGAGGTCATCGTGCCTCTTTACTCATCCCTCATCAGGCCCATAATTGAGTACAATGCCCCTTTTGGGATGTACCTTACCAGACACCTGCAGCAACTGGAAAGACCCCAAAAGTACCTCACCAAGAGGATCAAAGGGCTCAAACAGATGCCATATGCTGCCTGGTTAAAGAAACTCCAGCTCTACTCAGTGGCATACCGCCTGTTCAGAGGCGATCTGTGCCTGACGTATAAAGCCATGTCCAACCCGGAATTAATGGACATGCTGCACCTAAGAAAATCCAAATCCCATTGAGCTACGCGCTCGAGAGACTTCAACCTCAGCACTGAAATAAATAGGACATGCTGGAGGGACAGATTCATAACCCAGAGGCTCCCTTCACTCTGGAATACAATCCCAGTCCAGGTTAGGCAGAGTCCCTCATTGACTCTCTTCAAGAGGAATCTTGATGAGTGGATCGGAGATCGTAGGTTTACCCCGGGTTTCACTTCTGTGTCACTGTTAGACAGAGGTACAGTACACTAACCTCGAAAAGGGTATAGTAAAATAAATTTAAAATGGGTGGCGAAAGCCAAACACATTCTGGCTAGGCTTATAAATGCTCTAGGGCAGATAGCTTAGTATGAACCTATGAACCTATGAACCTATGGTAGGTACATAACTTCTCAATGTTAAGTTGTCAATCTCGCCTTCATTCTTGCTGGATGGGACCGTGTCCCTAGCACCTTCATCCTGGGTGGCTCATTGGAACAGACTCTTGAGAACGGTGGAACCAAAATTTGCCCTGTTTCTGGAGGCCATGTCCAATTTGGAATGCGAGACAAAGGTATGAGGAGAGGCCCATGTGGCTGCTGCACAAATAGTGTCTATCGGCAGTCTAGCTTGAAAGGCTGTTGATGTAGCTAGTGCTCTGGTTGAATGGGCTCTTGGCCTAGAAGGCAATTGTTTACCTCTGAGATGATAAATACAAGTGATCACAGAAGACAGCCACCTAGACAGGGTTATCAGATACTGGAAGGCCTTTTTTATTATCTGCATAAGATAAGAAGAGTTGATCAGATTTCCTGATTTGTTTAGTTCTGTCCAAACAGTATCGGAGCTGGCGATGAATGTCCAGACAATGTAGTTTTTGCTCCGCCCTGTCTGAATAATTTGGGAAGAAAACTGGGAGGTCAATTGACTGATTTAAATTTGTCTGCGAAGCCACCTTGGGTACAAAAGAGGGGTTAGTTCTTAGAGAAACTCTGTCTTTGTGAAAAACTAAATAAGGAGGACGAATGCATAGGGCATGAAGTTCAGATACTCTCCTAGCTGATGTAATAGCGACTAGGAAGAGTGTTTTCCAGGAAAGTAATTTCAGTGAACAGGAAGCTGCAGGTTCAAAGGGAGATAGAATCAAAGATGATAAAACTAAGTTTAGATCCCACTGTGGTGGAGGATCTTTGATAGGGGGCTTGAGTAAAAAGATACCTCTAAGGAACGCTTTGCACAGCCTATGGGACATGATGTTGCCATCCGACAGACCTATGTGAAAATTTGAAATGGCTGCCAGCTGAACCTTCACTGTGGAAGAAGAAGATCCTGAATGAAAAATTTCAGCTAGGAAATCCTAGACCGAGTGAATAGGGGCAGTGAAAGGATCTATATTTCTAGCCTTTGCCCAGAACGAAAAACGTTGCCATTTACTAGCGTAGAACCTTCTAGTGGAAGATTTAAGGGAAGCTAATATAATATCCCGGACGGGATTTGAAATCATAGAAAGCCTGGCTAGGGATGGAAGAGGAGCAACCAAGCAGTGAGGTTGAGAGAATGGTGGGATTGGTTCAGCTGCCCCGACGGATGGGTCAAAAGATCTGGCACTGGATCCAGATGCCAGGGCTGCTCCAAGAGATAACGATGCAGGAACGGAAACCATATCTGTTGAGGCCAATAAGGGGCAATGAGAATCATCTTTGCTCTCAAGGCGGTTGCTTTCTGAATAACTTGTGTTATTACCGGAAAGGGGGGAAAGGCGTAAAGAAGTCCCCGAGGCCAATCATGGACTAGAGTGTCTCTGGGGGGATGGCCTGGAAGGGGGAAGATGGTGAGGAAGTCGGGGCATTTGCTGTTTTGAGGTGTAGCAAAAAGATCGCAGCAAGGAAGGCCCCACTTCTGAAAAATCTCTTCCGTCACAGATTGTTTGAGAGACCACTCATGTGGCATGAGAATAGCTCTGCTCAACCTGTCTGCTATGATGGTGGACTTCCAGGGGATATGCGTTGCTATCAGAAACCGCTGAGAAGAGATCGCCCATTGCCAAAGTCTGAGTGCTTCTCGACACAGGGGATAGGACTTGGTTCCGCCCTGCTTGTTGATATACCACACTACGGACATATTGTCCGTTTGGATTGCAATAGTCCCCAGGGGAAGAGAGTCGTGGAGGGCTTGCAACATCAAAAGCATTGCTCTCATCTCCAGAACATTTATGTGCAGGTGGCATTCGAAGGGTTGCCATGTGCCATGGACTGTCCTGCCCTGAAAATGCCCCCCCACCCGATCAGGGAGGCGTCCGATGTGACCGTGGCGACCAGGGTGGGGGGGTAAAGGATCTGCCTTGGTGGACTTGAGGGGACACCATCCACCAAGACAGATGATTTTTTGCAAGCTGGAGTTATCATGATCTTGTGAGTCATAGGGAGTTGTTGGAAAGATCACTGGGCAAAAAGCATCCACTGAAGGAGACGCATGTGAAAACGGGCAAGAGGAAGGAGTGTGATGGCAGCCGCCATGAGACCTAATACTTTCAGAACATACCTGGCCTGAATTTTGTTGATCTGAAGAAGGAGATGGACATGATTTTGAATATCTAAGACCCTTTGCTCTGTTAGCCTTGCTGAGAGCTGCATGGTGTCCAGTTTGGCGCCTATAAAGGTAATAGACTGACAAGGCGACAAAGCAGACTTTTCAAAATTTATGGAAATTCCTAGCTCCTTGCAAATGTGAATGGTGTAATCCCTGGCCTGAAGAAGTTGACGCCTGGTGGTGGCAGTGAGGGGCCAGTCGTCTAGATATGGAAACACCTGGAATCCTTGACGTCTCAGGTGAGCCGTAACCGCTGCCATACATTTGGTGAACACTCTGGGGGCTGTAGTGAGACCAAAGGGCAGGGCTCTGAACTGGTAATGACTGGCCCCCAGCCGAAAGCGGAGAAACCTTCTGGATCACCTGTGAATTTTTATGTGATAGTACGCATCCTGAAGGTCTACTGAACACATCCAATTGTCCTTGCTCAAAAGAGGTAGAATGGACTGTAGCGTGACCATCCGGAATTTCGTTTTTTTTACAAACTTGTTTAGTTTGCTGAGATCCAGTATTGGCCTCCAGTCCCCTGTTTTTTTGGTACCAAAAAGAACTTTGAGTAGACTCCGGATCCTAGTTGGTCTGCTGGGACTGGTTGGATGGCTCTCTTTGTTAGCAGTTTTGATATTTCCAGTCCTGCTTGTTCCCTTAGACTGGGTGGAATGTCTGGAAGAGGCCCCTTTCTCTGAGTTGGGGTTTGGATAAAGGGAGTTTTGTAGCCCTCGGATATGATCGACTGTATCCATTTGTCTTGAGTAAGGGAGAGCCAGGCTTGTGGGTACAGCGACAATCTTCCCCCGACTGCCTCCGAAGGTGGACAGTCGGGCAATACCTCAGGGATGCTGGAAGGGTTTGTCAGAGAGAGGCTCTCTGCTACCCTGATTCTGCAGACCCCCTCTGCCTCTTGGGCGGCGTCTGTTGTTGTTACCCCCTCTGCCTCTAGGGGGAAACTGACCTCTTGCGTCAGGCGTGACTCCTTGAGATTTGCAGAACCACATTTTTCCACCCTTTTGACCCTTAGGGTATGGTCTAGAAGGGGTGGAGAAACGAACTCCTACGGCAGAAAGAGTTTTACCATCTTGCTCGCATCTGGTCAAGGTCTCTTTCACTTGAGGCCCGAACAACGCCAAACCATCAAAAGGGGAGTTAGTGAAGGACGCCTTGAAGGGGTCCGCAAAATTGCAAAGCCGCATCCAGGCGTCACGCCTTAAGGCTACACCTGTGCCTGTGGCCCTATTCGCTCCATCGGCTGCATAGGAAATGAGCCGCATGGAGGAGTTAACAATGGAGTTTAAGGTTCCTAGCTGTGAGTTAATTTTGTCTTGGGACCCAGCAGCTGACGGATCCTGTAAAACCTCACCCAGCTCTTTAAGAACATCTCTCTGAAGGCGGGTGAAGTGACACAAATAATTCAGCGACCGCATGGCAAAGGTCGCTGATGAAAACATCCGCTTACCGTACCTATCCATAGTCCTAGATTCCTTGTTAGGAGGATGGATAGGCACTGAAGGATCGGCTAGTTCCTTCTTGGTGGCTGCAGCCACCACCATGGCATCAACCGGGACACCTTTGCTTAAAAATTGTTTATCAGATGGAGCTGTTATAAATTTGGAAGGCCTCCGTGGGGTGGTTTCCACCGAATCAGGGGCCGTCCATGCCTTCCGTGTCACCACTTCCATAAGGGGGTCGAAGGGTGGAGACACCCAGGAGGTGGAGGGTCGAGAACCAAATGCTTCCAGGTAAACCGACTCGTCCTCGGAAGGATTAACGGAAGACCAGTTCCCCCTCTGTTTAAGGATTTCAAGGATGTCTGAGAAAGAGACATCCTCAGAGGGGGACCTTGGGGATCCTTCCGCCTCATCCAAGTCGGTATCCAATGTAATGGACTCAGGGGAGTCCACATGCTTCCTCTTACATGTCCTCTTGCGGGGAGGTTCACCTGACGGGTCAGGAAAAGCCTCGGAAGAGGAAGAAATTCCCAGTGGGGAAACCTGAGGCGTTGGATCTCTAGGTCTGGGAGCAAGAGTGTGGGAAGAGATGTCAGCAGGCACTGTAGTGGGAGGAGCTGATGGAGCTGACCATTGACCAGGCTCTGGGGCTAGTACGCTCCTCATCACTTCGAAGGCTCCTCTATCAGGCAGGCCAGAGGGCTCCCGCTCCGAAGAACTAGGAACCCCGGGCCGCACCGACAGGGACGGTTCCGCAGCCGATGTCGGGGCTGAGCTCACCAGCGCCGGCACTCCGAGAGGGAGAAGGGGGTCAGACAAAGGTCCAATGTCACTCGCACCCTCGGAGCCGGCAAGAGAGTTCAGGCGCCTGGAACCCTCAAATGAAGGCACGATGGAGATCAGAGCAGAGGATGACGGAGCCGAAGGGAGAGGTATCAGCTCCGACGCCGCAACTGTCACGGCTCCGAGGAGCTCCGGCTCCAAACTCTGGTGGAGAGTCAAAGGACGAATAGTAGGCAGAGCTGATATAGCCGCTGTCTGATGAGATGGGCTGTGAAGCATTTGGGCCAGTGCCTGAGACTTTAAGAGTCTACTGACCACTCTCTCAAGGTCATGGTCGACCGAGAAGAATGGCTCCGATGGCTCCGCTCCGAGAGCACGGGTGACCTCGGAGCCGAATGGATGGATTCCAACAATGGGGATCTGGACCTCTTTCGTGTAGAGGGTATCGAGATGGGTGGAGCCGTAGACGAGTCGGCTCCAGCCGGAGCCGACTGTGAAAGTTGAGTCTCAGAGGTATCGGCTCTGAGTGGAGCTGATGCAAGAAGCTGCGCTGCCGACGCATCAGCTCCAGCCAGAGCCGATCGAGTTGCAGATGGTGAGCCACCAGCCGAAGGCTTAGAACTTGGAGCCGACGGTTTGGTTGGCTTCGAGGGCTTCCCCGGCAAGGACTTAGCTGGGGAACCCTCGGGCTTCAATAAGCCCCTTAAGATTAGTTTATTCCTGCGCTCCTGCAGGACTCTTGGACTGAACGCATGGCACACAGAACAAGAGTCCCGCAGGTGCAGGGGTCCCAGGCAGTAAACGCAAGAAGTGTGACCGTCTGTCAGAGATATCTTCTGACAGCACGAGTCACACTTCTTGAAGCCTGAGATCTTTGTATCCTTCGACATAATGCTGTCGAAGTAAAGGGCCAAATTTAAACAACACACACACACACACACACCAAATCCAAACAGACAGGGATACAGGGATACAGGGGTACACACACAGACCACACCCACAGCACAGAATCCCTGTGAGAAGACTAGGAAAGGAGCAGGGCCTAAGGCCTAACCTAGTGGAAGGGAAGAATAACTGGGATAAGGGGACAAAAAATAACACTAACGGGGAAAAATTGTTAGTTTAACCGTTAGACTAAGCTATACTATGAAAAAAAGGTGGGAAGGCTAAGTAGAAAGAGAGAGATTTTGAAACAAAATCTAACACTTACCAGGAGCCGGTAAAAAAGCACCTCGCTAGCGAAAGCGGCAAACGAGATCTGGGGAGTTACCGCCTAGCATCATGGGATATAGGGTTGCCTCGAGCCAGTAAAACTAGCTCTTGAGCTTTAGTAGTGGCCGAGTCGGAGCCGAGGTTCGGCTATGAACCCATCCAGCAAGAATGAAGGCGAGATTGACAACTTAACATCTAATGTATTAAGATATGGAACTGAATGAGGGCTGTTAATTAAAAAACAATCTTAAAAAGTCACTGATATGTAACCTGAAAAGCTAGAAAGACACGAAAAAAAGTAATACTGAACCATTGTAGAAAACATGAAAGACATGAAAGACAAAAAAAATATATAGATGAACCATTGACCAAAACCAAATGAGTCCAAATTTGCCAGGGGAAGTATCAGACCATGGGCTGGAGGTAGACTGGTGAGATCAAAACAGGCTGTCGCACGAAAGGTAACATTTTGTTGTTAAATCTGTTAGAGGTCCAGGCGCAGAGGTTGTGGTATATGGTGTTGTATCTTTCTGAGATACAAGACTGGGGTCAAAGATTCTGCATAGTTAAGGCCTGGTCTTTTCCTTGTCTGCAAACCTAATTGCCACTCGAGTTCCCTCTTCTCAAGCAACGAGTTGTGGTCCCCGCCTAGTGGGGATTTAGGGATGTGTTCAAGAACATGAAATTTGAACGTATTGTGTCCTAGGTTCCTGAGAGTATGCACTGCCAGCTGGTTTGTCACATTCAAGTATTTTAATTCATGCAGGTGTTTTGCTATCCTCGTTTAAAGGGAGTTGACCATCTTGCCCACATAGAAAGTGTTGCATTTGGTGCACGCTGCCCTGTAAACCACTCCTGTGACATTGCAGTCGCCTCTGACATTAGGTGTATAGTGTCTCCTGCCATTGGGGCAGTAAAAGCCTGTGGCACCACTCATGTGTCTACAGTAGTGGCAGGGAGGCTCACTGCAGGCAAAGGTACCAGGGTTGTCAAGTTTAACTTGGCAGGGGTGTTCCAGAATGTCCCTAATGCTTCTTCCTTTTCTAGCTGTGAAGGAGGCTTTCTCTGGAAAAATGTGGCCAAAAGACCTATTATTTGTGATGATGGGCCGATTGTCCATTATGATCTGGATGATGTCTTTGTAGTCCATAGAGAAGTCCAGGATGCAGTTGAACTGGAATCTAGTTTCTGGGGTGGTCTGGATCCTGGTGTCTGTTAGAGCCCTAGCGGCACCAAGTTGGCGCTGGCTGATGATGGGGTTGAGGATCCTGTTGATTAGCCCTTCTGAGTAGCCTCGGGCTAAAAAGTCCATTTGTAGCTTTTGAATGTTGGTCAAGAAATCCGTCAGGTCCTGGGAGACTCGTGCTATACAGATCCCTTGCGATTTAATCACGCTCACCTTCTGTTTGAAGGGGTGCATACTGGTGGCATGCAGAAAAAAGTTTACCCTAGTGGGTTTTTGATAGAGGTTGTGTGAAATGTGGTGGAGCCTTGTTTCTTCCTCAGGTAAAGATCCAGAAATTCGATCTCCTCTGTACTTTGTTTGCTTGTAAAACGCAGGAATGCGGGGTGTTGTTGATATAAATGAGGAATTCCTCCAGTTCAATCTGGTTACTCTTCCAAACCAGGAAAATGTCGATAAACCTGTAGTAGCACGCTATGTTGTTAAAAAAAGGTGGAACCATATATGTGGTCCTGCTCCCACTTCCTTAGTGCCGTGTTTGCCAAACTCGGGGCCATAGCCGCTCCCATAGCGATCCCAGTGCTCTGGCGATAGTAGTGCCCATTGAAGTGGAAAAAATTGTTCTTGAAAAGCAGGGAGAGGAGCCTACCCAGGTGGTCCACTTCCCCTGGTATGGCCATGTGGTCCTTAATGTAGGCTTCAGCCATGGCTGCAATGCAGAAGTCATGTGGGAGTACCGTGTAAAGGGACTCCACATCGATGGTAACCAGGATCTAGTCTCTCTCTCTATGGCTATGTCCTTGATTTTTCCTCAGGTAGAGATTCAGAAATTTGATAAAATTTGGAAACAATTTCACCATAGCAAGGTCACCAGTTAGAGAGTCCCCAGATTATAGCAATGCTCTCTACATGAAAGGTAAACGATGGTACCATAAATAAGAAATCTGAAAGACATGGGGTGTCCTGTCAGCTGCGGTTTCCAGACATGTTAAACATGAATTTAGTTGGCCGAATCACAAACTTTGATCTTCTGGATGAAGTGGAGGCTTTCAATACTGCAGCATGTGGCAGATAATCACAAGAACCCTTTGATACCAATGGAGATGGAGTGCAAAGGCAAACACTCCAAATGTTCATCCAGTTCTACCTTCAACTATCCTGGAAAATCTCCTCCAGGAAAAAACTATGCCCCACACATAAGGACAAATCAGAGGGTGGGCTTGAGACTCTCAGTCAGGTCCTCCCTCTCTCAGAAACTTTTAGCCACTAAGAACAGGTTTGCACACTTGGCTGACCTCAAAAAAGAGAAGAAGGAAGACAACAGAGGTTTTCTCACTCCAGATCTCACCCTGCCAGAACTGGACCAACTAGACAGTATAATGTAGACAGGCTGCTGTGGGCACTGTAGCAAAAATTACCACTGGATCATCACATACTTGAAGGTACTGTTGGTCTGAGTATTAATATTAATTTGGTCACTTTTCCCTTCCAGCCGATATACAGCCACTTAGATGTCATTAGCAGGAGTAACACTATTGATCCTCAGACTGGGTCACTTACACAAAATAATATGCAATTGTATGTAAGTTCTGATTACTCTCCTTGTGAGTTTTTCTTGTTGGCATGTGCTCTAAGGTTGTTCTTTTTCTTCCTACAACAACTGCCTTATATAGGCTGTTCCAGCTTTCAACTGTGTGCAGGTGTTTTTCAAAAAGTTTTCTGATCATGACAGCCTTAAGGGATGTACTCAAGACTTGGATGAGGGGATGCAGGCTATTTCCTGGAATGTTACGGGACTCTTTGCAGCAATTAAGAACCATTGAACAACTTCCCAAAGGTAAGGTACCTGGGTCTGATGGGCTCCCAGCAGAATTTAACCAGACTTTTAAAATGTTATTAAGTAAACCCATATCAGAGCAATTTTCTGAAGGGGAAAAAAGGGTATTTTCCCAAAACATACAGACGGGCAACTTTAATCACTTGCCATAATCGAGCAAATCATCCCCATCTCTAGTCAACTTCCAACTAATCTCAGTCTTACAAATGGAAACAAAAGCTATGCCAAGATTTTGGCATTGCACTTGGAAGGTCTATTACCCATGCTAATCCACCTCCATGCAGAAAGGTTTGATAAAAGAAAGGTGAGGGGAAGCTCTCATTCACCTATAGTTTAATATTACACAATTAGCCAAATCTAAATTTCACTACTTCCCTTTGGCAGCCCTGTTTTTGGACCTTCTTACGCCATTTGACTGCCTGGATTGGAATTTCTTGTGGGATGTTCTCTTGACATATGGATTCAGTAACAGTTTCTTGAGCCATTATAGACTTTTGCATTCTGATTTTCCCTCCTTTTTCTATGCAGAGGGAAGCTTGACAGGGTTATCACTTGCTCACTATCTCCATTACTGTTTATCCTAGCAATAGAATCTTCCACCTGTTTTTTGAGACACAATCATCCACAGTGTGGTATATGGATCAGCCCTATTGACACTAATTTTTCCACTTAATTTCCAGATGACAGCATGATATAGTTGCCTGATCACAGGGCCAACTATGAGTCTATTCTGTCTATCCTGAAAACATTTGGAGACGTGAGTTAAAAAATGAACCTTGGGAAGTCAGCTCTATTTCACTTTCAATAATGTCACACTTGGTGAACAGGGGCTCCCATCCTTATTACTCAGCCTGTAAAGTACACAGGAATTTATTTCCACTATGATCTGACTTGCTTACCTTGCCAGGGCACCACTCCTTTCTTAAAGGATTTGAAAGAAACATTATCCAGGCGAACAAATCTCAAGCTTGTTTTCTCCTCCAAAATTGTTGCAATTATGATGTGTTGTCTGTTGAAATTTCTTTTTTTTTAGTACACCACTTATCCTATTTAGCTCTCTTTTCCCTCCCATCTCAAGTCCAAAGATTAGTGGCTTCATTTATGTGGGACAGTCATCATCCCAGGATTGGTAGGAGGAGGCTATTTATTTTTCCCTGTGGTCGGGGTGTAGGGGTGACTAAGCATTTCTTTAGTGGTAGGGATAGGAACAAAATCTGAGACCCTGTTGTTACTGAAAACAAGAGATGAAAATGGATGAAGGAAGTTTGTCCTCTGATCAGCACATTAGAGATATGGGAAAGAATATGGTAATCCTCCAAAGTCCAGTTTGATTCATCCCCAATTTGTTGGTACTCCCAGTTAGCCAAAGCTATTATACCCGGAAAAATATGATAGACTCCTTCAGCCTCATTTTTCCTTTCCAGCACTGCTTAGATCACCATCCAGGTAGTACTGTGAAAAGACCCAGCTTTTCTCTCTTTACAAGGTTGCTAACCGGTATATGGAATTGACAAAGACTATAAGCTGCACAAGCAGTTATATGCCTATTTTTAGGAGGCTAGGCTTTCTCAGACAGTGATGGCATTTTGGTATGTGATCTTGATTCAGAAGCACAACTCTAGCATGTTGCCTTTAATGTGAAGGTGGGAGCATATGCTAGGATCTTGTCTGGATAAGGATCTACGGAATAATATTCTACCATGAAGAGAGCACTTGAGGTTTTCTCCAATGATTGTGTTTACTTGCTTCAAAATATTACATCTGTGGCACCTCATCCCAATGGAGGTTTTCAAGCATGGGGGAAGCCAGGACACAAAGTGCTGTAGATGTTTATATGAAACAGCTGATTTTATGTATATATTTTGGTTCTCCTGTTGTTTAGAGGATGTGTGGACTAAGATTTTTGGAGGCCTGTAGATCAGCCATTGCCAAAATTCTTCCACCCTTGCCCCAGGTGCAGTTTCAGATTTTAGGGTCATAAGATCACTGGATCATAGGAGATTACTAGACTATTAGCCCTGAGGCTCTTACAAGCCTAACCAAGAATTCAGCCCATGTTCCAACAAGTCGACTCCCGATGCCACTGTCCAGAAGGGACACAGGTGGAATCCCAGGGGTGTATTTTCTGTTCCCCATCCAGTTATCCAGGTTGCACTTAAAAAGGGTTAATGAGGTACTTTGCTTGACATGGAGAGGGAGTCTATTCCACAGAAGGGGAGTCTCTGAGACACAAATCCGCCAACAAGTCCTGTTGATTTCACAGACCAGGTTGAAGTTGTGCTTGCAGGTTACTCGAGTGGGGCTTGACTTGCAGATTTGCAGCAGTCCCATCAGGGTGAAGTCTGAGATTGTTTTATATGCCAGACAGAGGTCACATCTAAGGAGTCTGTAGGAGACTGAATAGATGGACAGGGTCTTTATCCTATCTGTGTAGGGTAGATGTTTGAGGCTCTGGATTCTCCTGGTGAGGAACCTCTGTGGTCTCTCCAGCTGCTGCATGTGCTTTGTGAGGTACATGCCAAAAAAGGCATTGTACTCAATAATGGGTCTTATAAGAGAAGAATACAGGGATGTTATGACCACCTTGTCCCTCGATGAGATACCCTTACTAATGAGATGGGCAACGTAGAAAGCTTTCCATAGAATGCAGGCCATATGGTGGTCAAAAGTCAGTTTGCTATCAACCTGGGTGCCTAAGTCCCTCATGACGGATTGCATGCTTGGGACTTTATTATTAATGCGATAATTTGTGGGGATGTCACTCTTCCCAAAGAGGATGATGATGCAGTTTTGGCATTCAGTTTGAGGTCATGTTTCAGGCACCAGTCATTTGTTTGGGTGAGACTCTCTTGGAGGATGTCCACATCACTAGGGGAATTGATGACAGCACTCAGCTTGCAGTCATCTGCAAACTTGGTCAGCCATATCCCACTGGTTTTGGCCTGCACCTCAGAAAATTATATCCTAAACAACAGAGGCCCCAAGACTGATTCCTGGGGTACCCTGCTTTTATGGGTCTACTGATTGAGGTGGCTTCCCCTATTTTGACTAGGGGGGGTTCTATCAGTGAGCCAGTTTGCTACCCACCTGTTAACATATGGACTGATGCCTAGTTGAGAGTGTTTATCTGCTATACCTGAGTGGGGAATAGTATTGAAGGCTTTGGCTAGGTCAAGGTAGGCAGTGTGCACTGTCTTCCCCTCATCCATGGCTTTGGTGACTGTCTCAAAGAAGTCAACCAAATTTAACAGGCATGACCTTCCCTTGATGAAACCAAACTATGTGGGATTGAGTGTCTGGAGGTTGCCAATGTCCTTGTTAATGAAATCCATGACAATCTGCTCCATGGCCTTGCAGATCATGCTAGTTAGGCTGATGGGTCTATAATTTCCTGGATCAGAGGATGCTCCACCTTTGTGCAAGGGATAACAGTGGCTGTCCTCCACTCGGCTGGGACAAAGCTGGTACTCAGGCTTTGACTGAATAGGGTGTCTAAAGGTACTGCAAGTTCCTGCCTGGGTTCATGTAAGATGCAGCCTGGGATGTTATCAGATCCCATGGAGGCTATATTTTTTGCCTTTGAGAGGGCAGTGATGACATGCTCCCTAGAGATAAGGGGAAGGGAGGCAGGTTCGCTATATCTACAGTGTTAGTGTATGTGGTGTCATTAACCACCAATTCTAAGCAGGTCTGGGTGTTTCCTTTGAGACTGCAGACATATGTGAAGAAGGCCTTATGATTGTCTTTTGTAGATGTGGCCAGTTTGGACTTGATGTTTGCTTTGGAGGATTTCACTAGTGCTCTTATTTGCTTGTTCAGGGTAAAGAGATATTGTTTCCAATTGGGTACCTGCTCCTTCTTGGTCCTGGACAGCTATTGTTTTCCCGTGTGTCATACTGTTTGACTGGCCAGGAGGTGTGTATGTCTTTTATATATATTGCAACTCCACCTCCTTTTGCTTTGCTGTCCACAGTTTGGGATCTGAATGTATGATAGGATGAGCAGCCTGGTATGGATTGCATGCTCTTCGCAGCTTTGAACCAGGTTATGTGACAGCACAGATGTCAGCAACTTCCAGGGTTAAGAATGCTTGCAATGAGTGCAATTTCATGTATAGACTCCTAGCATTTAGCGGCATGACCTTTAATTTACATTTTTATACAATTTTCATGTCAAATGACCTTTTATATTTTGGACTTCAAGGAATGGTTATGGCTCAGACTGATAATTCTGGTATTTGCAGTGATCACATTTAGAAACTGGAAAAACAGCCCCTCTGAGAAAAGAAAATGATTAGGAGTTTACTAACATAGACTTTTGTTTTGTTATGAGAACTGTTCATATATGTCAGAGTTTGAAAGTTGATGGAATGTTTTTCAGGTCTGTTACGCCAATAACTACTGAGGCTGACAATATTATACTGCATGTTTTTTGGGTCAATAATAAAGAAAAAATAGATAAAAGAAAGGATCTATGGGTAGACAAACTGAATTGACCTCATAATATACCACAACAAAGGAATATAAAAGTTAGAGGCTAGTAACTAACACAAATACTGTTTAGCAGGCATCAACTAGAGAAATTTTGCAAATGTTAATAAAAGTTTCCTAACAGCATGATTTACTGCCTACTTTATTACCTGCTACATGTCCTCAGGAAAAAAAAGGTGCCTAAAAGGTCTTAGCATCCAGGCAGAAAATATTACGAGTCATAGACTGGAGTATATCAACTCCCCCTGTCTTGTGTGAGAAGAAACGGATAAGAGGGGAAACTTGTAGTAGTTAACCTTGGCCAGTTACATAAAAAGGGAGAACCAAAACTGACTAGACCAAAACAGATTCACCACAAATATTTTTGGGGAATCAATGGAAAGAGTGGGATGCTTAAGCTACATTCTCCTCCAAGAGGATGAACATTTTATGTATTGTCTGTTTTGAAAAGGAGGCTAACAGATGTGATTATGGTGTTCCCCTGAACTGGATTAATATCTGGGAACCCCTTTATTCAAAGTGCAAATGTAATTAAGGCTATGTCCTGGTTCAGATAAGATTGCCTGCCACTTTGTCTTGCTCTGACAGAAAATAACATGCTTAGATGGTTAAAAAATGCTCAAGAGTTAAATACCACGGGATCACAGCCAGCCTAACCTGGGGTGAAGCACAATGCCCCTGTCTCGTTGATGTACCACAACTATGTGGTGCTATACAACTATCTGAAACTTATGTGGTTTAGTTTGTCTCAAAAAAGGCATAAGCTGTGCATCCTTACCCTCAAGGCGACTACTTTCTAAGGAAACTCTGAGGTCCTATTGGATACAGATTGATATGGAGACAGAGGAAAGTGAAAGGAGACTTGAAATAGCTTGTTAACTCATTCACTCCAATTGAGCTCAGGAAGTTTGCATTGTAACTTCCAATGGACGGAGCCTAAGCCTTTTGACAGAATCAAATTATGCCCTCACATTTCAAGGAAATGTTCATATATCTGGAACCATAAGGGTTATGAAAGAAGCATAAATGGCAAACCCTTCAGTGCAACTGATTTTTGCAGTGGTAGTATTCTTTAGGTTCTAGGTGTTAAAACAAATTTTATAATTCACAATAAACACAGTCACTATTACATTTTTAATATTTTGAAACAACTTACAATATTTTAGCAAACACTCAAGATATACACATAATGACAGCAGCATTTTATTCATCTAGCCGAGAGCTTTCATACGAGGTTAAAGAGATCTGCCTGTGTTACTTGGTTGTTGAGATATTTAGAAAAATGTGAAAATTATATCTGTATAAATGAATATCATAAAAATAACAGTTAATATCTATCTACCTGCACTAAACAGAGTTCAAATATTAATGCAGTTGAGTTTGCCATTGTGTAAGCTTTAAGATGAAATATTTTAAATTAAAACCTTGTACAATAGCATGGTTTTGGAATTATTGATGCAAATATGAACACGCATTATCTGACGCCTAAAGGCATCAGTAGGAGTTAACTGCAGATGCACCTGGAGGCATCACTCGAATGTAATGAGTTAATAGTCTGCATCAGCACAAGTCCACTGATCAATGGTTCAGTTATCCGAAAAAAAAAAAAAAGTACTGATGGAGATAGAAATGACACATAGAACTGACAGCATGCCCCTTGGAGTCCAGGGAAGCTCTTCTTTTGTGTTAAAACATTTTGAAATATGAACCATTGTCCCCTGAAAACAGGACTAATTCTATAAGTCCTCGCCAGAACAAAGCTGAAGAACCTGATGAAGTACTTCTGCTTGTTTAGGAGGGTGGAGAGGAGCTCCCCAGAAAGGAGAATTTTGTACTTCTTAAACAAGAAAAATAATTAGGAGATTAAAAGGGGAGGGTTCTGAAACTCCCAAACTGAATTTCCCCTCTTTTAATAGTTTATTTTATCCAAAAATAAATAAATCTTGAACAGAAGAAGAAGAAGCAGATGCACCAAATGCAGCCTCTGCACAACTTTCCAAAACCCTAAGGTACAGTTAACTACTCGAGATGAGTGTACCCAAATCTCCAAACCTTCCTAACAGTAACTAAAAGATATGGCTGGGAAGGAAGCAAGAGTGTGATTCCTATGTACATGTATGGGAACTGTAAATATTTAATCCATGTTGATATAGGCAAAATAATATACATCTACAAAGGCTGGCATCTTATTCATCCTGGACATAGGAAAAGGAATCACCTCTTCAGGAGGTTGTGATTATTGTTTTTTTTTTTCTCAGCATCAGAGAAGTGGGTTCAAAGATTCATGGGATACAAAGCCCCATCTCTGTTTAAGCCAGATATGTCTGATCTATCTTTCTCAAGAAAGATTAGACAGATCTCGCTAATAGACATTGAAGGTTATATATCACAACTGAGTGTCTATAACAGTTACTCAAGTAATGAAAGAAAAATATTTTCTTACAGATACAATATCTTCAGGTTAAAGAAAAATGTAACTTTATTGTTAAGTAACTTCGGCAACCAACTAGAAGAGGAATCAGAGCCCCTCTCAGAGGGCTCTTCCCTACAGACCTGAACTGACATCTTCTAGAAATAAATCCGTATCCCAGAAAGATGGTTCTCCAATGCCCAGAACCAGACAGTGGAAACAGCCAGAAAGGGTATGACTGATGGCCAGTTAATAGCAGCTACAAGAATTACATTAGAGGAAACCAGCACAGTAAGGAGAGGTCTAAGGACAAACAAATAGACACTTCAGGCATCCACTTTCAGCTGAGGCACCAACAATGCCTGATTAGAAAGCAAGGGCTTGCGAGTAAATAGTTCTCTTTCTAGGAACTGTGGAAGTCAGACCAGCAGGAGTGGGATAATTAGCCTGCTGTGACTGAGGTAGATGCAATGGATGCAGACAAGAATTCTTGTGTGAGAATCATTTGAAAGGTAAGTTGTCCAAAGCTTGCACAAACAGTAGACGTACATTTATTATTACACAGTAAGTCACATCAAGCAGAGCACTAAAATCCTGACACAAATTTTTAAAGTGGCATTAGTCTGTCACAGATATGTGGGAGGTAAGTCACCCCCTCTACAATAACAGCAGTAATACCTACCGCGTAAAACTCATAAGCACTCCACTAAACCCTTATCTGAGTCTTTAGTGGGTAAAGTTAATATGACATAATAAACTGCAAGTAAGATGTCTCTGTGTAAATACAAACAGTGCCCACCCTGTAATGCACAAGCAGTACCCAAATATCCTGCCAGAAACCTTTAATAAATAAAATTAGTTTGACAGAAAATTGTAGGTAAACACAAGTAGCATATATCATAGTCACTCAGAATTCCATGACAAACCCAAGTAGTAATGACAATTTGACAGAATAAATGGCAGTTAAATTGTCACAGCATGTGCAGAAGCAGTTTATACCCCATAATGCCTATGCTATAGGTTAATGTCCCTTCAGAATCCCATATACTGTAGGTAAAAATTACTCTGACTGAAAAAATGGCAGATAAGTTGTCACATCTTGAACATAAGCAGTACATACATGTAATGCCTGAGGTGTGTACTAATGTCTCATCAGAATCCCAAACAGGAAAAATTAATCTGACCGAAAAAATACCAGGTAATTTGTCACTGCATTTGTACAAACAGTACATAACAAGTAAATGCACCAGCAGTACACTAAAATCCTGCTACAGCCTTTTAGATATAAAATGGTTCTATGTGAAAAAATGCCAAGTAGTTTGTCTCAGCATGAACACAAGCACTGCACACGCTGACATTGTCCTTGCTCAAATAAAAAAAAATGCCCTACAGATAAACCTTTAGATATGTTAATATTGTTAGCATAAACAGCATAAAATATGTCCAGTAAGTCCCTAACACAAGTTGATGCTAAAAATAGCAGTTCCAAACAGGAAACAGCACAGACAAGAAATACTAGGTTTCTTAATGGGCCAGAACCATAGAAATTAAAGCAGTCAAAAAAACTGGTACTTTTCCATTAACGGGGCAGCAGGCGAAATAAGCAGTTGATGTCAAGTAAGTGCTGCTTATGTGTTTCTGGTTGTGATTTTCTGTTCCTCCTCACAGAATTATTCATTTGGGCATTCTTGTGTCCTGCTTCTAATCTTGCCTTTGTTGTCACAGTAGTACTGATTTTATGATTGGGTCACCATCCTTTAATGGCTTTATTACATATTCGACACATGGATGCCAAAAAATTCATCAACAGCTTCTCTTGAGTTGAAGCAAAGCAGTTTCATGGCATGGTGTTGTTATTTTCGGGTCAGCACTGTCTGGTTTTAGTGCAGACTGGACGTTAACAGTTCCTATGGGGTGCTTAGCAATCCTCTAAGCCTTGATAAAGGTCGGGTCTCGCTTTGTAGTAGCGCATAACCACAATCTGATTTAACTGTTTTTTAGCATAACCATGGTATTCCACGCAGTAGAAAATTATTAATACTGATTCTGTGACAAGCCCTTTCAATGTAGAACTGCAAGGATCATTGGATTTCTATGAGTCAAAATGAGGAACGTAACTCTTAAATTTTGCAGTGTCCATACTTTTATTTCACATAGTTGAGAGGTATGAATGAGAAAACTTCCTCATAATAAGGTACACTGAAAACTGTGCTATAAAAACAGTTATTTTAGTGTCCCTGATCATTTTGAAGTTTAGGGCGAGTTCTTGAAGGACTGTCAGCACTACGACCAAATAGAAATAAAATGACACACTGTTAATGATTTTGTTGTATTGCTCTGCTTTTCATTTTGGCTTTGTTCTCACAGTACTACAGATTTTTCCAACATAAGCACCACTTACTTGATATCAACTGCTGATTTCGTCTGCTGCCCCGTTAACAGAAAAGTACCAAAAAACTTTTTTTTCTGTTTTTTTAAATATATATCTGTATCTGGGAACACTTTATAATCTCGAAATACTGAAATGTTGAATTTCAGTATCTCAAGACTATAAAGCCGAATGTTGAAAATAGCAAAAGTTCATAATCGCGAATTCAAATATCTCAAATTCACAGTTATGGACTTATGCTACATTGTTTAAGAGTTTGTGTGTTGATGGTGCGTGGTGCCGTCTGTGGATGTAGGTGTTATGTCAGGTAAGTGACTGTTTTGTAAGGGTTTTGAGTGGGAGATAGAGTGTATGTGAGTGTGCTGATATGTTTGATGTGTGTGTGAGGGACTGGAGAATGTGCGTGTGTGAGTTTGCTTTTGTATTTGCTTTTCTTGTATGTGCGAACTCGGAGTTAGTATATATAAGTAGGGGGGTGGGGGGTGCAGGTGGGCTTGCTCCCCTGCTTATGTGTGTATGAGTTGTGTATGTGTGTAGTTTTGTGTTTTAAATTGTGGTGTGGGTGTTTTGGTGTATGTGTTGTGTGGTGTGTGCGGTTTGTTTCGGTTTTTGAATTTCGCAGTTTTGGTTTCGGGGTTTTGTAGTTTCGGTGTTTTATGGATTCAGTTTCATGGTCTCGAGATACTGAAATTCGATGTTTCAGTATTTTGAGATTATGAAGTGAATCCCTGTATCTATATATGTATATATATGTAGATATATATATATATATATATATATATATATATATATATATATATATATATATATATATCTATGAAAACATATACTAAATAAATAATTTTTTGTGTGGAAGGGTTCCCCAAAGGGGGCTTATCTGTCAGAAAAAAAAAGCAAAAAAGACAGCTGCTGTTTCTGAAGAGCCTCTGATGTAGTGGTGCAAGGTCTGATTTCCTCAACCTCCATCCCCTAATTGTGACTGAGCAGTAACCAGACACTGCTCCCACTCTGAGTCTTTAAATGGTTCATGGAGATCAGAGTGCTACCGTGGAAAACAAATACAAATAAATAAATAAACCCCCAACAAGAGATTTTTTTTTTCTCATTTTGCCATGGGGTTTCAGCACTCTTAGTATTGATCACTTTACTTTTTGTCTTCTTTCCTACGGAATTTATCAAATGTCTAATGATCATGGCCGAATATAACAAAAAGAAACACCATCCATAGCCTTTGCTGGATGAGTGGCTGTTGACAACTCTAGTTGTGGCTTTAGCTCATGGGTTCAGATTTGCTTTGTGTTGCTGTCAGTTTGATGGCCATATATAGTCACCCAAGAATCAATAAGTGAACAAAAAGAAGTTATGTACTTACCATAACGTTCCATGTTTGTAGTCCATCTCACCTACATAATTGCTGGATGGGTTCGGAGACGATATTCAGCACCGACTTAGCCGATATTAAAGTTCAAGAGCTTTTACTGGCTTGAGGCTAACCCCTATCCCATGGTGCCTCACGGCAATTCTCCAGATCTTGTTTGCAAGAAAGCAATAAGTACCTAACAGGTATGAAATTATCAAAATCTGTATACATACAGACAAAAAATTCTGTAATATTATCCATGCCAGGTGGACAACAACTACAACCAGGTCAGACAGCACCAGTAGAGTCCCCCAGATACTTCAGAAACAGGAAGGGGACAGTAGGGAGGGATGCAAGAATGTAGGCGAGATGGACTACAAACATGGAACGTTATGGTAAGTACATAACTTCTTTAGGTTATGTAGTCCTATCTCACCGTAATTCCTACTGGATGGGACAGTGTCCCTAGCAGCTTTACCCTGGGTGGCTCAAGCGAAGAGAGTCTTCAGCACAGTGGATTCAAAGGATGACCTGTCCCGGGAGGCCAAATCCAATTGGTAATGAGTGACAAAAGTATGTGGTCTTGCCCAAGCAGCTGCTGCACAAATAGTATCAATTGGGAGCCTAGATCTAAAGGTACATGAGGTAGATACTGCCCTAGTAGAATGGCTTTTACTCTGTTGGGTAATTGTTTGCCAGCAGTTTGATAAGCAAAGGAAATGCAATCTGAAAGCCATTTGAAAGTGTAACCTTAGAAACAGGCAAGCCCTTGTTTTTGTCTGAAAAGGACACAAATATAGATCTGATTTTCTGAACTCTTTTGTCCTGTCTAAGTAAAACCTGAGAATTCTGTGAACATCTAATTGGTGCAGTCTGTACTTAGATTTTTTAGAATGATTTGGAAAAAACACTGGTAGCTCAACAGTAGTGTTAAGATTATGCTCTGAGCATACCTTGGGAAGAAAAGAAGGGTTTGTCCTGAGTGAGACTCTATCCTTGTGGAAAATAATGTAAGGAGGTCGAATAGTAAGGGCTTGCAGTTCTGAGACTCTCCTAGCAGAGTTATGGCTACTAAGAATAGTTTTTTCCAAGATAACAATTTCAGATCTGATGACGAAGAGCGCTCAAATGGTGCAGACATTAATGATGTGAGAACTAAATTTAAGTCCCAAGGTTCTAATGGCTGTTTGATCAGAGGCCTGAGAAGGAGAACTCCCTTTAAAAAGGTTTTGCACAAAGAGTGTGACATGATAGGATTTCCCATGAAGCCAAAATGGAAATTAGAAATTGCAGCTAACTGAACTCTAACTGTAGCGGCTGCAGCTCCTTCATGAAAAATTGACCAAGGAAGGATAAAATAGACTCTATAGGAGCTGTATAGGGAACCTTTTCCATTTGCTGGAGTATAACTTCTGAGTGGAAGGCTTATGAGATGAGATCAGAATGTGTTTGACTGAAGGGGAGAGGGAAACATGCCTGGCTATTCGTGGAATTGGAGCAGTCATGCTGTCAATTTGATGGTGTGGATGGTGGGGTGGAACTGCCCCGATTGATGAATCAGGAGGTCAGGAGATGGTTCCAGAATCCATGGTTCCTCCAAAAGATAGGGCCACAGGAAGGGAAACAATACTTGTCGAGGCCAGTAAGGACCAATGAGGATCAGGGTACTCCTCAACTGTTTTGCTTTCTGTATTAACTTGGGGATGAGAGGAAAAGGTGGGAAGGCATAAAAAAGTCCTGGGGGCCAATCCTGGACTAGTGCATCCCTGGGTGACATCGCCGGATGGGGAATTAGGGCAAAGTAGCTGCTGCATTTGGTGTTCAGGTGTGTGGTAAATAGGTCGCAGCAAGGTTGGCCCCATCTGTAAAATATCTCTTTCACAACATCTGCATTCAGGGACCACTCTTGAGGCATCAGAATTGCTCGGCTGAGTTTGTCTGCTATCACATTGGATTTCCCCGGGATGTGCATTGCTACCAGAAAACACTGAGTGTCCATCGCCCATTTTCAAACTCTTAAGGCCTCTTGGCAAAGTGGGTAAGATTTGGTTCCCCCTTGCTTGTTTATGTACCACACAACAGACATGTTGACTGACTGGATCGCAATTGTGTAGGTGGGAAGAGAGCTGTGAAGTGCTTGCAATGCATATAGCACTGATGTAATCTCCAGAACATTGATGTGCAAGTGGTTCCCGTGGTTCTGCCAAATACCTTGAACTATCATTCCCAGATAATGCCCCCCCCACCCTATCTGGGAAGCTTCTGTGGTCAAAACTGCTTTCTCTTGGGGTGGAACAAGTGGACGACCTAAGAGCCGTTGTTCTGTAGCAACCACCATGTCAGATCCTTCTTGCAGGTGTTTGTTATGAAAAGCTGATGAGACAAAGGAAGGTCTTGCATCGACCATTGGGCAAATAGCAGCCACTGAAGTATTCTCATGTGTAGACAGACTAGAGGAACTAAGAGGATGGAGGAAGCCATGGTCCCTAGGACTTGAAGGACTGCTCTGGCCTGAACCTTGTGACTGTTTAACAAGGATCTGACTTGATTGCGAAGAGAGTCTACTCTTTCTGGTGTTAGTCTTGCTGACATGGTGATTGTGTCTATTTCGGAGCCTAAGAATAAAATGTGCTGCGAAGGAGATAAGGCTGATTTTTTTAAGTTGACTGTGATGCCCAAACTGGCACACAAGGATAGAGTCTCATCCCTGTTTCTGATGAGTTGCTGCTTGGTGGTAGCAGTGAGGAGCCAGTCGTCTAGGTACGGAAACACCTGGAATCCTTGACGTCTCAGGTGAGCTGTTACCACTGCCATGCATTTGGTGAACACTCTGGGGGCTATGGTGAGACCAAAGGGCAATGTTCGGAACTGAAAATGACTGGCTCCCAGACAGAAGAGTAAGTGCCTCCTGGAGCACCTGTCCATTTTGATATGGTAGTACGCGTCCTGAAGATCTATTGAGCACATCCAATTGTCTTTCCCGATAAAGGGAAAAATCGACTGCAGAGTGATCATTCAGAACTTCGATTTCTTTACTGACTTGTTGAGTCTGCTGAGATCTAGAATTGATCTCCGGTCCCATCTTTTTTGGAACTAAAAAAGTATCGAAAGTAAGTTCCAGATCCTATTTGCTCTGTGGGTACTTCCTGGATGACTCTTTTTTGTAGCAACAAGATAACCTCTGATGTTGCACGGTCTAGCTGAATGGGTGGCACATCTGGTAAAGACCAGTATGCTGGGGGGTCGGAAACAAAGATAATCAGATAACCTCTGGATATTATGGTGTGTACCCAACGATCTTGTGAAATGTTTAGCCACGCGCTTGGGTACAGCGATAGATGACCCCCAACTGCCTCCAGAGACGGACAGTCAGGCAACCCCTCAGGGGTGATGGAAGGGAAAATCAGAGAAGGTTTCTCTATCTCCCTGATGTTGCCGACCTCCTCTGCTGCGAGGGTGGCATCTTCCATTATATCCTCCCCCTCTACCTCTAGGGGAGGGTTGACCTTGTGCCTGAGGGAAACTTTTTTGGATTTACGGAACCACATCTTCCCTCTCATATTACCCTTGGGATAGGGTCTAGATGGGAGGGAGAAATGGACTCCGATGGCAGATAAGGTTTTCCCTTCCTGCTCGCACCTGGTCAAAGTCTCTTTCACCTGGGGTCCAAAAAGAGATGAACCATCAAAGGGGACGTTAGTGAAGGAAGACTTAAAGGATTCCGTGAAATTACAAAGACACATCCAAGAATGTCATCTGAGAGATATTCTTGCTGCAGCTGCCCTACTCACTCCATCTGCTGCATATGATATCAGCCTCATGGAGGAGTTAGCTATCAATGTAAGGGTGGAGAGCTGTGCAGAAACCTTATCCATGCATTCTGGAGCTACTGAACCCAGGAGGGTATCTCCCAACTGCTTCAGGAAATATCTCTGAAGATGAGTAAAGTGGGTAAGGTAATTCAGCGATCTTAGAGTAAATGCCACTGAAGAGAAGGTATGTTTCCCATACCTATCCATCGTCCTAGACTCCTTGTTAGGAGGATGGATATTAGAAGATGTTTTGGATAACTCCTTCTTGGTGGCCGCTGCTACCACCATAGCATCAATGGAAACTACTTTGGTAAGAAAAGCCTTATCTTCAGGTGCTGCCATGAATTTATTTGGCCTCCCTGTGATGGGCTCCACTGAGTCTGGGAAGGTCCAGGCTTTCTGTGATATGACCCCTAAAAGTTGGTCATAAGGCGGTGTCACCCAGGAGGTGGAAGGTCAGAAACCAAAGGCCTCAAGATACACTGATTCATCCTCAGTAGGGTTAGAAATCTTCCAGTCACCCCTCTGTCTAAGGATTTCTAGGATGTCAGAAAAGGAGACATCCTCGGAGGGGATTCTAGGGGACCCTTCTGATTCCTCCAAATCAGTGTCAGAAGTGACAGACTCAGGTGAGTCAACATGCTTCCTCTTACACAGTCTCTTCTGAGGGAGCTCTCCAGTGGGATAATCTGGGGAGGTCTTGGAAGAGGGGACACCTTCAATAGGGGCTGCTTTGGTCTCTGGTTCCCTATGCTGTGGGGGTGGCAGGGGAGAAGAGGTTGCTGCCTGCTGCTGGTGGGACACAGGTTCCAAAGGTATGGCTTTGGCAGAGGATAAAGCCTTCTCTATTGCCTCGAAAGCCTTTCCCCCCGCTCTGAAGAAGACCTCCGCTCCGAGGAGAAGGCTGGTCAGCTCCTAGCCAGGGGGAAAGGCTCCGAAGCAGTTGTGGGAGCTCAGCTGAGTTGAGCTGAGGCACCAAGAGGGAGGGTCGGTTCTGAAGAAAACCCAGGGTGACTGTCTCCCTCAGAGTCGACTCAAGAGCGTTGGCTCCCAGATCCCTCGGCTCCAGACTGAGCCACCGAGGATAGAGTAATCGGTTATGAGGAAGCAGGGAGGATTCCCGGAACTGACGGATCCAAGACTGAAAAACCTGAAGTGATGGGCTCCAAAAGCGAAGCAGTAAGAGGAGGAGCAGTGGCATGTAAAAGGGTTGGCTCTGACACCTAGGGGTCTGGAGGGGTCAATTTCTTTGGCAGAGCTGGATCTGAAAGCAACCTCTTCACCACCCACTCAATGCCCTCATCTGAGAGTGTCCTGGAAGATCTGGTGGAGACAGTAGGAGATCTACTCCTATCCAAAATAGGAGATCTCAAAGTAGGTGACACAGGATCAATATCAGGTAAATGTCTCAGTACCGAAGGTTGCCTCGGCACAGAGGAGACCGACGGTACCAATGTGGAAGAAGCTGAATCAGAGCCAGAACTCCTTGGCTCTGATGCTTTGGTCTTTTTTGATGGCTCCGAAGCTGGGGCTGAAGATTTACGTTTTGAAGTCTTAGGAGCTGCCTGACCGAGTTCCAGCTATTCCTGGAAGGAATTGGTCATAAGATGCCTATCAATGAGTCTTCATTTCCTCTCATTCAAGACCCTGGTACTAAATGAATGGCAAAAGGTACAGGGCTCTTGCAAATGAGCTTCACCTAAACAGTACACGCAACTGGTGGGACTGTCAAAGACATTTTTTGTGAGTATCTATCACACTTTTTAAACCCCAAAGGGCAATGGGCCTTATGCTCTCTATCCTTTTCTTTAGACATTCTGATTGAAAAACTATAGTCTAGCTAGAGAAGGCAACAACAATAACTAACTACTAACTACAAAGGTAACAATAAGATAGTGACAGATAGAAAAGAGTCTATTGTATATATAAACTTTTTTTTATATATAAGACACACAGTCAGGGAAGAAAGGCCCTCTAACTTAAATGGGCACTATGGCTCTCTAACTTAAATGGGGCCGTACAATCCTAAGGGAAAAATAGGGGTCAAAAACTTTCAGAACAGTCACACAAAGAGATAACTGTAATAAAGACTGTAATAGAAGAAGAAAAGTTGAGAAAAGGACAAGATTTAGTAAATAAATCTATTACTTAGCCAATGAGCCAGTAAGACACGACCTCGAAGCTTTCGTGGCAAACGAGATCTGGGGAATTGCCATGAGGCACCATGGGATAGGGGTTAGCCTCGAGCCAGTAAAAGCTCTTGAGCTTTAGTATTGACCGAGTCTGAGCTGAATATTGGCTCCGAACCCATCCAGCAAGAATTACAGCAAGATAGGACTACATAACATCTACCATTTTACTATTATGAAAGCAAGTAAAGGACCAATCAGAATCATGTGACATCATAGTACATGTTTAGGGCAATGCAAAAGCATTGACACTCAAGTGAATCGATGTCAGCATTTTGAAAATCAACATAACAAAAAACTGACAACATTAAAAATATATATCACAAAATGAGACAGTTAGCTTTTGTGATACAGTCATCAAAACCCCATCACACATTTAGACATAATTTGTGAATAGTGATGATGTTACAAAAAAATGTTTTTTCTAAGTTAAGTTTCAGGGTAAGGGTTAGGGGCAGGGTTAGGGCTAGCATGCATTAAGTTGGGCAAGGAGGTAGTGCCCCCTGCATCACCTTACTGACACATACTAACCTTAACCCTGAAACTTTACATTAGAAAATCCTTTCTGTAACACCACTACTATACAAGACATTCAGACAGACAGGCAGGTACACACACACTAGCACTACATCTATCCCATACATAACCCCACCTCTAGCACTTCACTCACACAAAGACTCACACATCAAATGTTGAAGCATTCAGAATATATGAAAATTTTGGAATTACTTTCCCAAACCTACACTGACCTTACCCACGACCATCCAATGTTCTGTTCATCCAAACTTAAAATTTTGATAAATGGAACACTCAACAGCATTTATCCCAGTTAGTGGTCGCCACAGCTGAACTCCGGTCCACTAATGTTTGGTAGTAGATTTTTACGTGCCAAGTTACCAGCCCTGACACACAGCCTTCAACGAAGGCACGCCCATTCACGCATGCCTCCACACAGAAGACACTCTAACTGAGAATCAAGCGGGACAACGTCTTGCTGTGAGGCGACAATGCTACCGCAGCACCACTACCGCGGGTATAGATATATATATATATATATATATATATATATAGAGAGAGAGAGAGAGAGAGCTACACAGTACTCCTCAATAGTTACTTTAGCTTCTGTCATTATAATTTCCCTGAATTGTCATTTAAAGCATCGACAAAAAATGTATCCACCCTTTATCTCCCCACTTAATAAAAGTGAGACAACTTCCCTTTACCCATTAACCACATATTTCTAGTTAGAATTAATTTTCTCTTTGCTCCTCTAGATGACAGTTGCTTCGCTCTTTGTGCATTTCCCACATTTCACTGCAAATTAATATGCAGATCATGAATTTCCTTCTTGTGTAGTATTTCTTTTTCATTTGTTTCTACATTTAACTGAATTCTATACTACAGTTTATTGTTAACTTTTGATGTACCCACCAAGCAATCTGTAGGGATAAAAATGTCTTAAGTCAAAATGGTCCTGCTGTAACTGAATCAGTTACTTTTATGTTTCCTTCTAATTCAAAATGCACACCTTTACTGTATAAGTATCTGTACTAGTCACTAAAGGGCTCTTACCCATTTCTAATTTACACTATGTTTTATGATCAGACAAAACATGATTTCAAAACGGTGTAAGAAACTTCTCTGTCTGGAAGATTTTCAATCCATACATATCTAGTTAATCACTGTATATTAATCAGATCAGATCAGATAATGGTAGCAGAAGTAGCAAACTTAAACTTATCCTATGTCAAAAAATAGCAAAAAATATATAATTTGAAATATTGTACAGAATTACTAAGTATTTGAAAGTAATCCAAGCAGGGTAGGCAGTCTGTTTTCAGTCGAAAATCCTTTATTAAGTACACAGACTTCAGTTGAAAATCCTGGTTGTTTGAGACTTCGGGGATACCACGGAAAGAAACAAGATTTCCAAACTTGAAGCCTTCTTGCTGTATTGATACTTAGTTTATGTATGAACCTTTTTCTTAAAAATAAATTCCTAACTTTTTATAGTAAAAACTACAAGATAAACCTAGCCAAGCTAGAGTTTTCACTGTGTGATACCTTAAACCTCCAATAATAGAGGCCCATGAGATATATGCAAATGACCCCTTAAGGACAGCAAGTGTTTCAGCCACATGGCTTCTGAATGTCTGTGACTTTTTACTTTTTTATTTTTAACTCTTTGTGGATGCATTCAGGCCAATAAAACCAGAAAGGCATTATCCTCTCATTTACCTAAGGTCATAATGCTATGCATAAATCAGAGCAACTAAAATGAGAAGTTATGTACCTACCATAACGTTCCATGTTAGTTGTCTTCTTCTCGCCTTCTTTCTTGCTGGATGGGTTCGGAGCCGATCCTCGGCTCCGACTCGGCCAATACTAAAGCTCGAGAGCTATTTTTACCGGCTCGAGGCTCCCCTATATCCTACAATGCTAGGCAGTAAATACCTAGATCTCGTTTGATAGCTAAAAGTATAGCAGTGCTGGTCTCCTAGAGACAGAGAAAAATGAAATCCACCTCTATAGAAACTACCTGTAGATCTATCAATCAGGGGCAATAGAGGTGGTTGATGCTGTGGAAGATAAAAGATCCCAAGGATCCTCTCGGTCTGTCCAGGCTAGGGGGATGGAGGGTGGGAGGCAAGAAAGAAGGCGAAAAGAAGACAACTAACATGGAACGTTATGGTAGGTACATAACTTCTCAATGTTAAGTTGTCAATCTTGCCTTCATTCTTGCTGGATGGGACCGCGTCCCTAGCACCCTTATCCTGGGTGGTTCATCAAAACAGACTCTTGAGTACGGTGGAACTTTTAGTTATGTACTTACCATAACTTTGGATGTATGGGATCCATCTCGCCTACATTCATGACAGATGGGTTCGGAGCCGATCCATCGGCTCCGACTCGGCAACTTATATACTAGCACGAAGTCTCTCATTGGCTGGGCTATACCCTATCCCAGGATGCACTACACCTGCTTCCCCAGATCTTGTTTGTTCGCTTTCATACACCCATGTAAACACAGAGACACTATAAGTCACTATAACCAACTAAAGTTCTTCAAGAAAGAACGCCAAGAAAAAAGTGACTACAGCTCCTCTAAATCCAAATGGCAGGGGAAGGAGGGTGGGTACTTATGAATGTGAGATGGATCCCATACATTCAAACTTATGGTAAGTACATAACTAAAAGATGTAATGGGATCCTATGTGGCCTACATTCATGACAGATGGGACAGCGTCCTAGCACCTACATCCCGGGTGGCTCATTGGAACACACCCCTGCGAACCGTGGAACCAAAGGAAGCTCTGCCTCGAGAAACCACATCCAATTTCTAACGAGAAATAAAAGTGTGCGGAGAAGTCCAGGTTGCCGCAGCACAAATATCATCAATGGATAACTTGGAGTGAAAAGCTACGAAGTAGCCATTGCCCTGGTAGAATGAGCCTTGACTGGAAAGGGAAGGTCTTTTTGGCCTGTGAATAAACAAAGTGATACAATCTTTAATCCATTTTGATATGGAGGCTTTTGATACTGGTTGACCCAATTTGTTCGCTGCAAAAGAAACAAACAATTGATTTGATTTTCAAGCGTTTGAGCGGTTCTATCCAAATAAAAACGTAACTGTCTATGTACGTCCAATTGATGCAAAGTATATTCTGCGTTATTAGAGAATTCTGGGAAAAACACAGGGAGTTCTATGGTTTGTTGCAAACAGAAAGAAGAGGCCACCTTTGGAATAAATGCAGGGTTCAATTTCAATGAAACTCTATGTTTGTGAAAAATCAAATAGGGAGGATCAGAACAAAGAGCTTGGAGTTCTGAAACTCGCCTAGCAGATGTTATGGCTACTAAAAAGGCTGTTTTCCAAGACAGAAATTTTAAATCAGAAGTAGCAGCTGGTTCGAAAGGACGAGCAGTTAGGGCAGCAAGAACCATATTCAAATCCCAAGGAGGAACAGGATGAGATAAAGGAGGCCTAAGGAGCCAAGCCCCTTTAAGGAATGCCTTACAAAGTTTGTGAGACATCAATGAAGGTTCAAATGAAGCATGAAAATTAGAGATTGCCGCTATCTGAACCTTAATGGTAGAAACTGAAGATCCCGACTGAAACAGGAAGGCCAGAAAATTCAGAACCTCCGAAACTGGAGCAGTGAGAGGATCAATACCTCGTTCTTGAGCCCAGAAGGCAAACCTTTTCCATTTACTGGAATAAAGTTTGATGGTGGAAGGTTTATGGGAAGAAGACAGAATGTGGACCACATCCGGCGAGAGAGCATTATCTCGGACTAAGGATGGAAGTGGAGTAACCATGCTGCCAACTTCAGGGACCTGAGAGACGGATGAAGCCGTCCTGACTGATGAGTCAACAGGTCTGGCACCGGATCCAGAAACCATGGACCTTCTATCGCATGCCTCTGTAGGAAAGGGAACCAAACTTGACGAGGCCAGTGCGGGGCAATCAGAATCATCTCGCTCTCCATGTAAATGGCCTTCTGTATCACCCTCGGTAGGAGGGGGAACGGAGGGAAGGCGTAGAGAAGACCGGAGGGCCAACTGTGAGCCAGAGCGTCCCTGGGAATCTGTCCCTGGGAAGGGAACAGTGTGAAGAACTCTCTGCATTTCGCATTGTGGGGGCTGGCAAACAGATCGCAGCAAGGAAGACCCCATCTGTCGAAGATTTTCGCAGCTATACTCTGATTGAGGACCACTTTCGTGGGCAAGAGAATGGTCCTGCTTAGTCTGTCCGCAATCACATTGGACTTCCCCGGTATGTGCGTTGCCATTAGAAAGCGGTTGGTAGCTACCGCCCAGTGCCAAAGTCTCATGGCTTCTCTGCATAGTGGTTATGACCTGGTACCCCTTGCTTGTTTATGTACCATACTACCGACATGTTGTCGGATAGGATTGCAATTGGGCCCTGTGGGAGAGCGTGATGGAGAGCTTGGAGTACCAATAGTACCGCTCTCATCTCCAGGACATTGATATGCAAATGTGTTTCCTGGATCTGCCATGTGCCTTGGACCGACCTGTCCAGGTAATGACCCCCCCACCCTACCTGGGAGGCGTCCGTGGTCACAGTGGCAACGGGACGTTGAGGAATAAATGATCGCCCTTGGTCGAGATTTGACTGTAGAAGCCACCAACGCAGATCTCGACGGCAACTTTCCGTTATTATGATTAAGTGGTTCAAGGGCAGTTCCTGATAAGACCATTGAACCGACAGTAGCCATTGTAGAATTTGCATGTGAAGTCTGGCCAAGGGAACTAGAAGTATAGTCGACGCCATCGAGCCCAACAGTTGTAGGATCCGATGGGCCGGGGCTCTTTGTAAGTGAAGGCAGGATTTGACTTGATCTTGTAAGATCTGAATTCTTGCTGCCGGCAAAAAGGCGCGCATTCTTTTTGTGTCTAAGTCTGCGCCTATGAAAGTATCGCTGAGAAGGCTGTAGTACAGATTTTTGCAAATTGAATGTGATCCCCAAGAAGCGGCCCAAGGTGAATGTGGCTCTGAGCGCTTGGAGAAGTAGATGCTCGGAGGTGGCTGTAAGGAGCCAGTCATCTAGATAAGGAAACACCTGGAATCCCAGACTTCTCAGGTGAGCAGTTACCACTGCCAGACACTTGGTGAACACCCTGGGGCTGTGGTGAGACCAAAGGGCAGTGCTCGGTGGAAATGACTGGCTCCGAGGCGTAAATGTCTCCTGGACTCTTGAGCTATGGGAATATGATAGTAAGCGTCCTGGAGATCTATTGAGCACATCCATGCATCTTTTTCCAGCAAAGGAAGAATGGATTGAAGAGTGACCATTCGGAATTTGGACTTCTTGACGAAACGATTCAATGAACTGAGGTCCAATATGGGCCTGAAGTCCCCTATCTTTTGGTACCAAAAATAATTTTGAGTAAGTTCTGATCCGATCTGGTCGGTGGGGACAGGCTGGATGGCTCTTTTTTCTAGCAGCTTTGAAATTTCTAATGCTGCCTGATCCCGCTGACTGGGTGGCACGTCCAGGATTTCCCTTAAAGAAAGGGGGGGTTTGTTGAAAGGGATGATATATCCTCCAGTAATAATCGAGCACCCACTGATCGCTTGTTATGGATTCCCAAGCTTGTGGATGCGCATAAGCGACCCCGACTGGCTCGGAGTTGCACAGTCGGGCAACCACTCAGGACGCTGGTTGTATGAAGAACCACGAAAGGAATCGCGGTCTCCAGAGTTACGGGGGCCTCTGCCACCTCTGGGGGCGTCTTCCAAAATCCCCTGCCTCTGGAGGGGAATCACTGGAGTGGAGTAGAAAGACTTTTGGGATTTTTAAACCACATCTTCCTCCTCTCCCAGCCTTGGGATAAGGCCTGGAAGGAGCGGAATAGCAGACTAACGGCAGTCAAAGTCTTGCCCTCCTGCTCGCACCGAGTTAGTGTGTCCTTCACCTTGGGTCCAAACAAAGATGACCCATCAAAGGCGTCGGCGAAGGAAGACTTGAAGGCCTCCGTGCGAACACAAGCGTAACCAGGCTTGTCTCCTGAGGGCAACGCCTGTTCCGCTGCTCTACTGCCCCTCGGCATACGAGATGAGCCTCATGGACGAGTTAACAATAGAACAAAGAGTAGTCATCTGTCGCCAACAGTCGAGGCCAGCGCTTCAGGTAGATTACCAACAAGGGAGTCATTTAGCTCTTTGAGAAGATCCCTTTGGAGCCTCGTAAAATGACATAAATAATTCAGCGACCGTAAGGTAAAGGCCGCTGAGGACAGTACGCTTCCGTACCTATCCATACTCCTAGAATCCTTATTAGGAGGATGAATAGACGTCGAAGCCTCTGCCACGTCCTGCTGTGTGGCAGAAGCCACCACCAAAGCATCTACCGGTACACCCTTAGTGAGAAATTCTTTCTGGGGGGGAGCTGACAAGAATTTGTTAGGCCTCGCAGGCACCGGTTCCACGGAATCAGGGTGTTCCCACACCCTTCGAGAAACCAAATCAAGGAGTTCATCGAAGGGCGGAGACACCCAGGAGGCAGAGGGCTGGGCCCCAAAGGCCTTGAGGAAGACTGACTCCTCAGTTGAAGGGGTTTTGGCTTGCCAGTCACCTCTCTGTCTCAGAATCTCCAAGATATCTGAGAAGGAGATATCATCCGAAGATGATTTGGGGGACCCTTCAGCGTCATCGAGGTCAGTATCCGATGTAATAGACTCATCTTGGGAGTCTACGTGCTTCCTCTTACAGAATTTCTTCCGTGGAGGTTCGTCCGAAGCAGTTTCGGACGGACCACCCGGAAGAAGGAACCCCGATTGGGGTATCCTCAGGCCCTGGGGCCCGCTGCCGGGGCTGCAACGCAACAGAGGCACCAGTCTCCAAATCTAGGGACGGTGAGGTAGAGTCTAGTTGAACGGCAAGGGCATGGCCAGCGCTTCTCATGGCCTCAAAGGCCGGACCTCAGAATCCAAGGAAGTCACTGGTCTAGAGGCCACGATGGCACTGGGAATTCCAGCAGCCGATGCTCCGAGAGGAAGACTAGGCACCGAAGCACCTAATCCCAAAGTATTCCCCTCGGGCCCGGCTGTAGAGGTCGCAGTACCAAACCCTGAACCGGAGGACAGGGTAGGAAGCATGGTCGGAGCCGAAGGCCTGATAGGGGTCTCTGCTCCGACCGTATGGCTCCACATAGCTCCACCACCACGGCTCCAACAACTCAGAGGAGGTTGGAGGAGGAATCAAAGTGTCGGGGGATGGCTCAAGCAAACTGTGCTGGAGCCGAGACCATTAGCAAATACTGGAGATTGGAAGAGCCTCTGTAAAACCCTATCCAGGTCCGAATCTGATAGTCTCGAGGATTTAGAGGAGGTAGACACTCGAGAAGATTTTCCTCTCGGCTCCGAGGGAGAAGGGGACCGGCTCCGAAACGGCTCCAATACTGTCGGCGCCGACTCCACCAACTCATGGACCACCATCGGCGCCGAGGAAGCCTTCTTCGGAGCCGAGGGGGAAGAGTCTGAGCTGCACACTTCCACCGGCTCCGAAGCCATTGGAGCCGATGGAGGTGATTCACCTCTCGATACTCCAACTTGCGGCTCCGAAGACAATGGAGCCGAAGTAGGAGGTATCGAGGCAGACTCTTCGACACTCGGCCCCGAAGTCAGTGGAGCCGAGGAAAAGGATGTCAACTTTTTCTTTTTAGAAGTCGGCTCCGACGGACTTGTCGGAGCCGACGATCTTTTCTTTTTGGAAGCAACAGGAGGATTCAAAGCTTCCTCAAAGGAGGGTTTAATAAGCCCTTTTAAAATAAGCTTGTTCTTACGTTCTTGAAGAACTGTAGCAGAAAAGGCATGACATACGCTACAAGTCTCTTGTAAATGTTTCGGCCCCAAACAATAAACACAAATAGAATGGCTGTCTGTTATGGACATTTTATAACTGCACCGAGTGCATTTTTTAAACCCTGACTTCTGTTCTTTAGACATAGTACAGGTACTTAAAGAAATAGAGTTCACCACAAAATTTAAGACACTAAGAAAAATAGCGCCAACTGAAAAGCGCGAGACTCAGTAGAAATTTACCTCACAAACAACTGACAAAAATACCAAGGCCAAAGCCCTCTAATTTAAACGGGCTTGGCCTGAAGGACAAAGAACCACAAAGGAATTAAATTAATAGTAGAATAAAGCCTTTCAACTAAAAATACACTAGGATAGGGCAAGGGCCCTCTAACTAAAACGGGCCTTGCCCGACAAAAAAAAGAGAACAAGTACCAGACGACACTTAGCACTCAAACTTTCACAAATAGAATAAAGAAGCTGTTAAAACAGCTGTTTGGTTAATATCTGACAAAAAACCCCAAGGTCAAAGACCAATAAAGGTAAAGGCAAAACACTTAGCTCCAGCCAAGTCGAGACCACGTCCAGCTAGTAAAGCGGCAAACGAGATCTGGGGAAGCAGGTGTAGTGCATCCTGGGATAGGGTATAGCCCAGCCAATGAGAGACTTCGTGCTAGTATATAAGTTGCCGAGTCGGAGCCGATGGATCGGCTCCGAACCCATCTGTCATGAATGTAGGCGAGATAGGATCCCATTACATCCAAAGTTAGCCCGGTTTCTGGAGGCCATATCCAGTTTATAATGTGAGATAAACGTATGAGGAGAAGCCCATGTAGCTGCTTGACAGATGGAATCTATGGGCAGTCTGTCTTGAAAGGCTACTGACGTAGCTAACGCCCTGGTTGAATGAGATCTAGGTTGTGATGGTAGCTTTTGGTGTCTGAGTTCATAAATGAAGGAAATTACAGAGGCCAGCCATCTCGAAAGGGACACTTTGGAAACTGGAAGGCCCATCTTCCCTTCTGCATAAGATAGGAATAGCTGGTTAGACTTCCTAAACTGTTTAGTCCTATCCAAATAATAACGAAGCTGGCGATGAACATCTAGGAAATGTAACTTTTGTTCTGCCTTGTTGGAATAATTAGGGAAGAAAACTGGAAGGTCGATTGTCTGATTCAGATTCGCCTCAGAAGAAACCTTGGGTAAAAAGGAAGGGTTGGTCCGAAGGGACACCCTGTCTTTGTGGAAAACTAAGAATGGAGGACGACTGCAAAGAGCATGAAGTTCAGATACCCATCTAGCTGATGTTATGGCTACTAGAAAAACGGTTTTCCATGAAAGCAATTTCAGAGAGCAGGAAGCGGCCGGTTTGAATGGGGGGAGAATCAAGGAGGCTAGAACCAAATTTAAGTCCCACTGAGGTGGGGGTCTCTAATTGGGGCTTGAGCAAAAAGATACCTTTTAGAAAGGCTTTGCAAAGTTTATGGGACATGATGCTGGAGTCTGAAAAGCCTACATGGAAATTAGATATAGCCGCCAATTGTACTCTAATAGTAGACGAAGAAGAACCTGAGTGAAAAATTTCTGCCAGCAAGTCTAGTATAGACTGGATAGGTGCAGTGAAAGGGTCTATGTTATTAGTTGCTGCCCAGAAGGAAAAACGTTTCCACTTGCTATTGTAAATCCTTCTTGTAGAAGACTTGTGGGAGGCTATAAGGATGTTACGGACCGAATGGGAAATTAAAGGAAGCCTGGCTAGGGTAGGAAGCGGAGCAACCAAGCTGTGAGGTTGAGAGATAGGAGGGAGTGGTGCAGCTGACCCGATTGATGGGTCAAAAGATCTGGCACTGGATCCAGATGCCAAGGCTGCTCCAACAGAAAACGGTGAAGGAACGGAAACCATATCTGACTAGGCCAGTAAGGGGCAATGAGGATCAAGTCGACTCTCAATGTGGTAGCTTTCTGAATTAATTGAGAGATCAGTGGAAAGGGGGGAAAGGCATTCAGAAGTCCCTGGGGCCAATCATGGACTACAGCGTCCCTGGCGGGTTGACCTGGTAGGGGAAAGAGGGTGAAGAAATCATGACACTTGCTGTTTTGGGGAGTAGCAAAAATATTGCAGCAAGGTCGGCCCCATCTCTGAAAAATTTCTTCCAGCACTGACTGTTTGAGAGACCACTCGTGTGGCATGAGTATGGCCCTGCTCAACGTGTCCGCTATCACGTTGGACTTCCCGGGGATGTGCATTGCTATCAGAAACCACTGAGATGAGATCACCCACTGCCAAAGTCTGAGTGCCTCTCGACATAAGGGATAAGACTTGGTTCCGCCCTGTTTGTTGATGTACCATACTACAGACATATTGTCTGTCTGAATTGCAATAGCCCTGGTGGGAAGAGAGTGCTGAAGGGCTTGCAATGCTAAAAGTACTGCTCTCATCTCCAGGACATTTATGTGCAAGTGGCTTTCGAAAGGTTGCCATGTGCCCTGGACCGTCCTGCCCTGACAATGCCCCCCCCACCCGATCAGGGAGGCGTCCGTTGTCACCGTGGCAACCGGGGGGGGGGACGAAAGATCTGCCCTGAAGAACTTGAGGGGAGGTCATTTACCAAGATAGATGCTTCTTGCATGATTGGGTCAGCAGAATACTGTGAGACATTGGGAGCTGTTGGAAGGACCACTGACAAAACAGCATCCACTGGAGGATCTGCATGTGAAAGCGGGCTAGGGGAAGAAGTGTAATGGCAGATTCCACGAGACCTAAAACCTTCAAGACAAACCTGGCTTTGATCCTGTCGCACTGAAGAAGAATGTGAACATGTTTGCGGATATCTGATACTCTTTGCTCTGTTAGCTTCGCGGAACGATGAATTGTGTCTAAGGTGGCGCCTATAAAGGTAATAGACTGACAAGGCAACAAGGCAGATTTTTAAAAATTTATGGACATGCCTAGAGCTTGACAAGTATGAATGGTGTAGTCTCTGGATATGAGAAGTTGACGCCTGGTGGTAGCGGTAAGGAGCCAGTCATCTAAATATGGAAACACCTGGAATCCTTGTCGTCTCAGATGAGCCGTGACCACTGCCATGCATTTGATGACCACTCAGGGGCGTAGTGAGACCAAAGGGCAGGGCTCTGAACTGATAGTGACTGGCTCCCAGCCGGAAGCGGAGGAACCTTCTGGAGCGTCTGTGCATCTTGATATGATAGTACGCATCCTGAAGGTCTATTGAGCACATCCAATTGTCCTGACCCAAGAAGGGTAGAATGTACTGAAGCGTGACCATCCGGAATTTTGTTTTGTTCACAGACTTGTTTAGTCTGCTCAGATCCAATATCGGTCTCCAGTCCCCTGTCTTTTTGGGAGTAGATTCCGGATCCTTGCTGGTCTGCCGGGACTGGCTGGATAGCTCTTTTTGACAGCAGCTTTGATATTTCTAGCGCTGCTTGTTCCCTTAGACCGGGTGAAACATCTGGAAGGGGCCCTTTTGGTTGAGATGGGATGTGGACAAAGGGAATTTTGTAACCCTTGGATATAATCGACTGTACCCATTTGTCTTGAATGAGAGAAAGCCAGGCTTCTGGATACAGTGATAATCTTCCCCCGACTGCCTCCGAAGGTGGACAGTCGGGCAGCTCCTCAGGGATGCTGAAAAGGTTTGTCAGACAGAGTCTCTCTGCTACCTTGATTTTGCGGACCCTCCCCACCCCTAGGGTGGCATCTATTGCTGTTCCCCCCTCTGCCTCTAGAGGGGAACCAACTCCGTGCATCAGGCGAGACACCCTGTGATTTGCGGAACCACATCCCCCCCCCCCTTCTGACCTTTGGGATACGGTCTAGAAGGGGTAGAAAACCGGACTCCCATGGCAGAGAGAGTCTTGCCATCCTGTTCGCACCTAGTCAACGTGGCCTTCACCTGAGGTCCAAACAACGCTGAACCATCAAAAGGGGAATTGGTGAAGGACGCCTTGAAAGGGTCCACAAAGTTACAAAGCCGCATCCAGGCATGGCGTCACAAAGCTACACCTGTGCCAACGGCCCTACTCGCCCCATCGGCCGCATAGGAAATAAGCCGCATGGAGGAGTTGACGATTGAATTCAGGGTTGCCAACTGGGAGTTCATTTTGTCTCGAAACCCCTCAGTTGTTGGATCCTGCAAAGCATCACCCATTTCCTTGAGCATATCTCTCTGAAGACGGGTGAAGTGACACAAGTAGTTCAGCGAACGCAAAGCAAAGGTCGCTGAGGAGAACATCCGCTTACTGTATCTATCCATAGTCCTAGATTCCTTATTATGAGGATGGATAGGTACCGAAGGATCAGCTAATTCCTTCTTAGTGGCTGCAGCCACCACCATAGCATCAACAGAGATGCCCTTGGATAAGAATTCTTTGTCCTTAGGAGCTGTAATAAACTTGGACAGCCTTCGTGGGGTAGGTTCCACCATATCAGGGGCTGTCCATGCCTTCCTTGCCACCACTTCCATGAGGGGGTCAAAGGGAGGAGATACCCAGGAGGTGGAAGGGCGAGAGCCAAAAGCCTCAAGGTAGACCGACTCATCCTCTGAAGGGTTAAGGGTGGACCAGTTTCCCCTCTGTCTAAGGATCTCAAGGATGTCTGAAAAGGAGACATCCTCAGAGGAGGACCCTGGGGACCCTTCCGACTCATCCAAGTCGGTATCCAAGGTGATAGACTCGGGGAGTCAATATGCTTCCTCTTGCATTGTTTCTTCCGAGGGGGTTCCCCTGAAGGATCAGAAGAAGCCTTGGAAGAGGAGGATATTCCCAGTGGGGAAACTTGAGACGTTGGCTCTCTACGGTCTGGGACGAGAGGGTGGGTGGAGACCATCGCAGGCACTGTAGAGGGAGGAGCTGAGGGAGCCGACCGTGGAGCAGACACCGGGTCTAGCACGCTCCGCATGACCTCGAAGGTGCCCCGATCAGGCGGGGCCGAAGATCCCCGCTCTGAAGAGATAAGGACTCCTTCCGGCACCGAAAGGGATGGCTCCAAGGCCGATGTCGGGGCCGAGCTCACCAGCGCCGAAGCTCTGAGAGGGAGAACGGGCTCGGACAAGGGTCCGATGCCACTCGCCCCCTTGGAGCCGACGAGGGAAGCCCGGCGCCCAGATCCCTCCAAGGAGGAGATCGGAGCCGACGACGGAGCTGAAAGTGGAAGTATCGGCCCCGACGCACCCATAGTCATGGCTCCCAGAAGCTCTGGCTCCGAACTCATGGGAATCGGAGGAGGAACTGAAGAAGGGATGGGTATAGCCACTGACCATTGAGTAGGGCTATGCAGTATTTGGGCCAGTGCCTGGGACTTGAGAAGTCTGCTCACCACCCTCTCTAAGTCATGGTCGGACAGTCTGGAGGACTGAGAGGAGTGGGACCTATGGCTCCTCTCTGATAAAAGTGGAGATCCCGGGGCCGAGTGGATACAGCCAATGGATGGGGATCTCGACCTCTTTCTAGTAGATGGCTCCGACAAAACTATCGGAGCCTTCTGAGTCTCGGACCTCTCGGCTCCAGCCGGAGCCGAGGTAACAATTTGAACCTTCAAAACATTGGCTCCAGACAGAGTCGATGTCGAAGCAGCCTTAGAGCCACCAGCGGACGGCTCTGAAGCTGGAGCCAACGCCTTGGAAGGCTTAGAAGGTTTTCCTGATGCGGTCTGGGTCAGGGAACCTTCAGGCTTTAATAAGCCTCGAAGTATCAGTTTGTTTTTGCATTCCTGCAGGACTCTTGGACTGAAAGCATGGCAGACACAACAAGAGTCCTGCAGGTGCAAAGGTCCCAGGCAATATACACAAGAAGTGTGACCGTCTGTCAGAGACATTTTCTGACAGCACAAGTCACACTTCTTGCAGCCTGAGACCTTGGAGTCTTTAGACATCCTAAAGTGGCTGTAAAACACAGACACACACACAGACACACCTTTAAAGAAAGGGGAAAACTAAGCCAATCACTCACAAAATAAAGTATGACTAAGGGAAAGAAGTGAGGAGGGCCTGAAGGCCTAAGGAAATTAACAGGGGATAAACGGGAAAAACAAATAGGGGAACCCGAATGAAACTAGGGATAGATAACTAAAAGACTATTTTGAGAAAACTATACTAAAGAAAAATAAGGGGATTTTAGAGTTAGACAACTATAAAAGGTCACTAACCTGCAGAGCCGGTAGAAACAAGCACCTCGCAGCTAAAGCGGCAAACGAGATCTGGGTATTTACCGCCTAGCAATGTGGGATATAGGGGAGCCTCGAGCCGGTAAAATAGCTCTCAAGCTTTAGTATTGGCCGAGTCGGAGCCGAGGATCAGCTCCGAACCCATCCAGCAAGAATGAAGGCGAGATTGACAACTTAACATTGTATTTTAGGATTCTGCCTTACAAATATCTTTTGATACAAAAGCCATCTCAGAAGAACGTGTTGGCCTGTAGACCGTCAGGAGAGCAGTCTTACATTTCACAGAGACTGATTACCTCCTTCCATTCACCATATAGTTGAAACAAGATCCTCGCTAAGTAGAATATTCCAGTCTTTCTGGCTTCCATCTCTTATCTTGGACTGTTCTCTCTCTTTCTCTCTCAAGTTTCACATACATGGTACCCATGTTTCAGCCCACTGGTACAGATGCATTTGATAAGCTTCATCACAAGATCCCTATTTATAACTCTCAACTGTCCTGATTTTTCCCTCATATTTTTGATCTGTTTGTCATAAAATTTATGTTTTTCTGGAGAATCACTAAGAACTGGTCACTAAATAATGACATATATTTAAGTTTCAGATTCTATATAATTCATAAAATGCATACAAATGCAAAACGTGTTAGTCTAACAACTTTTTAAATTTGAAAGAGCAATACTTAAAATCTGTCCTTATTTTGGGAACTTTGCCCACCATTAATTTTACTTCCATACATATTTCATATTAATTTGAAAGAGGAATAGTTAAAATCTGTCCCTATTTTGAGAACTTTGCCCCCCCATTAATTTTGCTTCCATACAGATTTCATATTGAGAGAGGCTGAGAGGTATGCCCCTATTATGTTAATTTTCCAGCTCCATTTCAGTATCTGGTGTTTTTAGGATTCTATTTGATATTTTCTAGTTTACTGGAAAAGATTAAAACCATGTAAACATTTTGCCACTTTTCCTGTATTTGACATTACGTTTTTTTATTCATTTGTTAATAGGGCTGGACACAAATGTCCCTTTCTGGGATCTGGTATATCTAGTTGTGTAATCTCATGGATGCCTCAGCTTTGGCCGGCTAAGAACTAGCTGTATTCAACTGGACGTATAAGAGAATTTAAGTACCTTTATCTGCACTTTTTTTTTAAAAATACAGTATTTAAATTGATTTTAACTGTGTTGCAGGAATATTAACTGAACTGGAAGTTAGCCAGTGTTTGCTGAATTTTGTTATTTGCTAGTAATTACAGGTGTGGGGGTAGCCACATTCTTTGATTTCCTGTCCTTGCCTATTTAAGTGGTACAGTGTGAAATATTTTCTGCTTAAAAACCTCAGCTTTGGCCGGCAAAGAACTAGCTGTATTCAACTGGATGTGTAAGAGAATTTAAGTACCTTTATCTGCACTTTTTTTTTCAAAAATACAGTATTTAAATTGATTTTAACTGTGTTGCAGGAATATTAACTGAACTGGAAGTTAGTCAGTGTTTGCTGAATTTTGTTATTTGCTAGTAATTACAGGTGTGGGGGTAGCCACATTCTTTGATTTCCTGTCCTTTCCTATTTAAGTGGTACAGTGTGAAATATTTTCTGCTTAAAACCTCAGCTTTGGCCGGCTAAGAACTAGCTGTATTCAACTGGACGTATGAGAGAATTTAAGTACCTTCATCTGCGTTTTTTTTCAAAAATACAGTATTTAAATTGATTTTAACTGTGTTGCAGGAATATTAACTGAACTGGAAGTTAGTCAGTGTTTGCTGAATTTTGTTATTTGCTAGTAATTACAGGTGTGGGGGTAGCCACATTCTTTGATTTCCTGTCCTTGCCTATTTAAGTGGTACAGTGTGAAATATTTTCTGCTTAAAAACCTCAGGTTTGGCCAGCTAAGAACTAGCTGTATTCAACTGGACATATAAGAGAATTTAAGTACCTTTATCTGCACTTTTATTTTCAAAAAATACAGCATTTAAATTGATTTTAACTGTGTTGCAGGAATATTAACTGAACTGGAAGTTAGTCAGTGTTTGCTGAATTTTGTTATTTGCTAGTAATTACAGGTGTGGGGGTAGCCACATTCTTTGATTTCCTGTCCTTGCCTATTTAAGTGGTACAGTGTGAAATATTTTCTGCTTAAAACCTCAGCTTTGGCCAGCTAAGAACTAGCTGTATTCAACTGGACGTATAAGAGAATTTAAGTACCTTTATCTGCACTTTTTTTCAAAAAATACAGTATTTAAATTGATTTTAACTGTGTTGCAGGAATATTAACTGAACTGGAAGTTTTGACTCTGCTCTTCAGTTAGTCCCATCCACCCTCCCTGTTTTTGTTTTGGTGTTAATCTTAGTGGCCTTGAAACTGCCCGCCCCTCTTGTAAATTTGTGTTTGGATACTCCTTTAGGGCCCATCTCATTTGCTCACTCAACTGAGTGCAGTGAGATCATATTCTGATTTCAGGCACTCCTACTGTGTACAAAGAGAGCATCTGGGAAACAGAAAAAAAAATATGTAAGCTTGTTTCCTGCCTTTCCTGTTAAGTGGTATAGACTATTTGTAGGCTTCTGAGCCCCCAAACCCTTCTGTGTTGGAGGGAAGCCTTCTAGCTTAGTTTTGTTTTTCTTATAACTAGCCGGTTTTCTAGTTTCAGCACTCAAATCTGTTTCTTTGATCTCAGCACTTGTTCAGAAAAAAATCATCAGCTTTTACTGTACTTGTGTTTCTACCTACTTTATTTTACTTTTGCATCATCTTAAAAGTACTCAATTGTATTTATTACTGCTTGGTGTAACTCATTCTAAGCCTTTTGGTTTAAACACTTGGGCTTCGGACCAGTTGTTTTGCACTGAGAGGGTTTGTGGTCTGCACTGTAGTGGCAGAACAGGTAGCTTACATCCTTCTAGGTTGGGAACTGCTGATTGAGGGCTCAGTGTCTGTTATTCTAAAAGTGTATTAATTCTGGTTTAAGCACTTGAGCTTTCAGGCCAGTTATTTTACATTAAGAGGGTTCGTGGTCTGCACTCTTGTGGGAGGAGAGGCTGGACTCTGCCCTTCTGAGCTGGGAATTTCTGGTTAAAGGCTTATAGTGCATGCATATCTGAACTGCTTCTTACTGAAGTTGGCGCGCCTTCTTTGCTGTGGCATAGACTGGATTTGGGCCTGCTGGATCTAGCTTTGTTTGTGTAACTTGAGCACTAATCCAGGCATTCTCTAAAGTATTCAATTGTATTTATTACTGCTTGGTAGTAACTTGATTAAAGTGTAGCTAACATTCTAAGTCTTTTGGATTAAGCACTTGGGCTTCAGACCAGTTGTTTTACATTAGGAAGGTTTGTGGCATGCACTGTGGTGGCAGGACAGGTAGCTTTCATCCTTCTAAGTTGGGAACTGCTGATTGAGAGCCCAGTGTCTGTTATTCTTAAAGTGTATTAGTTCTGGTTTAAGCACTTGGGCTTCAGGCCAGTTATTTTACATTAAGAAGGTTCGTGGTCTGCACTCTTGTGGGAGAAGAGGCTGGACTCTGCCCTTCTGAGCTGGGAATGTCTGGTTAAAGGTTTATAGTGCCTGAATATTTGAACTGTATCTTGCTGAAATTGGTACACCTTGTTTGCTGTAGCATAGACTAGATTCAGGCCTGCTGAATCTAGCTTTGTTTGTATGTTTGTTGTTTGTTTGCTTGTTATTTTCCTGGAACGCTAATTCCACCTAATACGTGGCCTCTCAGCGCTTCAGTGGATCACTAGTGATATCTGCATTGCTTACTGTACTTATTTCCTTGTTTCACTTGAAAGAAAGTTACTGTTTGTCGTTTTTGCATTTAAGTTACCTGTAACACATTGCACTTAAGTTTCCTGGCACTTGCTCACTAAAGCAATTATATAAGTCAGCACTAAAAATTAAAAGCACTACACCCTCACTCCCCACTGGCCCTTGTTTTCAATTATAAAGGAATTCCCAATATTATTCTAGCATGTCCAAAGGTCAGTTGTCAATCTCCTCTCCGGTCCAGCTGGTGAATCTGGGAATCTTGACGCAATGTTACAACTGCCTCATGTACACAGACAACCCTCTCCTCCTCCCAACAAATTCCAACACATGTGAGAGATGCAACCATATAGCCAAACTGGAGGCTAAGCTCTCTCAACTCAGTACTGGCATAACCAGTCAGGAGGAGAAGGAAACCACACTCACTACAATTCCAGTCTCACATAGACCTACCACGACAGCAAACCAAACACATAATCACACAAAAACATACTCGGAGGCTCTAAATAAAGATCTGTCTAAGCAGCAGAGACCTCCAAAGCAGACACCCAAGCAACCGCTACCCCAAAACAAAACACGTGCAACACATATCTCACAAAGCCAGTGTGCTGAACAGTCACAGCCCTTAAGACTAAACAACACACCTGATACACTTGTAATAGGTGACTCTATCGTCAGGCACACTGACGTCCCGCTCACCAGGCTGAACAAGGAGAGGGTCATGGTGATCAGCCTGTCAGGCTCTAGGATCCGCCACATAACAGAAGCACTCAGGTCACTCCAAGCCAAGTACAAATATGACTCAATCATTGTCGATGCTGGTGTGAATGACCTGAGACATACCTCCCTGGACTACATGAAAAGAGACATAGAGGAGCTCTCTGAGCATGTAGCCCAGGCCGGTATGACCCTGACCTTGAGTAGCATCTTACCCTCACCAAGAAAGATGCCACAATATGAAGACAAGATGATCAATTTCAACAATTGGCTTAAGTACTGGTGTCATTCAAAGGGGATCCAATGCCTGTCAGCTTGGGATGATATGCTCGACAAGCTACGATGCTTCGCTAGGGACGGCTTGCACCTGTCACCCTGGGCTTTCGGATATTGGCAAAGGCTCTTGCTACCCCCATAGTGCCTTCTTTAGGCAAGGCTCAAAAGACAAACCCACCTCCATAGGTATCACAAGGGATAAGAAACTAAGAGTAATGCTACTCAACGCCAGAAGTCTAAACCTCAAGATGCATGCACTCGAAACTCTCCTTAGCATGGAGAACATCGATATCTGTGCAGTAACAGAAACCTGGTTCAGGGCTCCCGAGAGCACCCCAGCACTACCAGGTTATACCTCATACCATACTTTTCGGCCCCAAAACTTGGACTGAACCACAAAAGGAGGGAGTATTGATATCCATCAAAGATACCCACACCTCCAGGTTGGTGGCAAAGCACGAAGCATCAGAGACTATCCATGTGCAACTAACAGTGGGTAAAACTGCCTTCCAGTTTATAGCCTGCTACAGACCACCCTCCCAAACCCAGGAACCCCACTCGGCCTTCCTGAGAACACTGGAAAATATGAAGGTCTCTCCAAACACCATTATATTGGGTGACTTCAACTACCCAAACATAGACTGGGAGCATTACTCTAGCTCCAACACCCTAGCCCAAAGGTTCCTAGAATTTATAAACTCAAATGCTATGGAACAACTTGTTACCACTCCCACAAGAGGGGAAAACATACTGGACCTGATCATCACCAATATGGGGACTCTATTCTCCAGACCAAAAGTGTATCCCTCACTGGTAAGATCAGACCATAAACTAATCTCACTGGATATTCACATCCCGACCCCACCCCCTGCCCAGAAAACCACAGTGAAAAACTTCTCTAAAGCAAATTTCACACTCCTCAAAACCGAGGTGGAATCCTTCAAAGCCCCCGGGCCTGTGGAAAATACGGCCCAGACCGCAGAATCCTTTATAAACGCATTCTATGAACACCTTCAGGAATGCATGGATCATGCGATCCCAAATAAAACCAAGACCCAATCCTCCAAAGGCAGATGTCCTGTCTGGTGGACCCCAGCCATAAACAAACTATACAATAGAAGGAGGAAGCTACTAAATGATAGAGCAAAATCCCAAAATGGAAGGCATCACTGATCAGTATTAGCAAAAAACTACGGGCACTCATAAAATTGTCTAAGGCCAGCTTCGAGAGAAAAATTGCACAGGACACTAAGGATAATCACAAGGCTTTCTTTAGTTATGTTAGGAACCTGGGTGGTAATTCCCAGATATGCTCAGAATTAGTCCAAAATGACAAAAAATACAATGAACCCACAGACATTGCCAACATCCTAGCTGACAGGTTCAGCAAACTTCTCCCTTCCCCACCAAAAGGGCAAATATCTATCCCAGCAGAGTGCTGCCCCCCTGACATCTTAGATGCTCAGGTAAGAGCCGCCTTCTCCAAAGCAAAAAACACAGCATCAATGGGACCAGACGGTGTCCCGGGCTGCGTCCTACATGAACTCCAAGAAGAGCTAAACCCAAACATAAAACTACTGTTCAATCTCAGCCTTACTACTGGATATGTGCACAAAGAGTGGCGTACAGCAACAGTGGTCCCTCTCCATAAAGGTGGTGCCTCAACGGATCCTGGAAACTACTGCCCCATAAGCCTGACTAGCTTGGTCTGCAAAGCTATGGAAAGGATCATCATGGACCTCATAAATAAAGATATTGGGGACCTACAGGCACTGGATCCTACCCAGCTCGGCTTTGTTAAGGGCAGATCCTGCCTCTTGAACCGGGTTGATTTCTTTGAAACAGTCACCAAGGCCATTGACGAGGAGAAGGTGGTCCACACAGCCTACCTGGACCTCGCAAAAGCCTTCGATACAATACCCCACTCGGGCATTATAGATAAGCTCACCAGCTTAAATATAAACCCCTATGTCACTAGATGGATTGCAAACTGGCTCAAGGACAGAACCCACATGGTTAGAATTGCTGGAGCCATGTCAGACTCCAAACCAGTTACAAGTGGTGTCCCACAAGGCTCAGTCCTGGGACCTCTCTTGTTCGGTATATATTTCTCGGAGGTACAGGCCAACACGGAAGGACTGTGGCTGACTAAGTTCGCACATGACTGCAAACTGGGCGCCATAATCGACTCTCCAGCTGACACAAGCATCCTCCAAAAGGGCCTCATAGAAACAGACAACTGGTGCCAGAGCCATGGCCTCAAGCTAAATGCCAAAAAGTGTATAGTCATCTCCTTTGGCAAAAACAAAGTGCTCACAAATTACCACATAGGTGGTAATCCATTAAGTACAGAAGAAGTAATTAGGGACCTGGGGACCCAAGTTGATAGCAATCTCTCATTTGACAACCACGTGGCCAAAGTGGTTAGAAAAACATTTTATATAGCCCACCTAATCATGAAGGGATTCACATCTAGATCAGTGGAGGTTATCGTGTCTCTTTACTCAACCCTCATCAGGCCCATAATTGAGTACAATGCCCCTTTTGGGATGTACCTTACCAGACACCTGCAACAACTGGAAAGACCCCAAAAGTACCTCACCAAGAGGATCAAAGGGCTCAAACAGATGCCATATGCTGCCTGGTTAAAGAAACTCCAGCTCTACTCAGTGGCATACCGCCTGTTCAGAGGCGATCTGTGCCTGACGTATAAAGCCATGTCCAACCCGGAATTAATGGACATGCTGCACCTCAGAAAATCCAAATCCCATCGAGCTCACACTCAAGAGACTTGAACCTCAGCACTGAAATAAATAGGACATGCTGGAGGGACAGATTCATAACCCAGAGGCTCCCTTCACTCTGGAATAAAATCCCAGTCCAGGTTAGGCAGAGTCCCTCATTGACTCTCTTCAAGAGGAATCTTGATGAGTGGATGGGAGATCGTAGGTTTACCCCGGGTATCACTTCTGTGTCACTGTTAGACAGAGGCACAGTATACTAACCTCAAAAAAGAGCATAGCAAAATAAATTTAAAATGGGTGGCGAAAGCCAAACACATTCTGGCTAGGCTTATAAATGCCCTAGGGCAGATAGCCTAGTATGAACCTATGAACCTATGAAGTATGGAAAATCAAACTGCCATTTTATACCACTTTCCGGTTAAGTGACTTGCTCAGAGTTGCACAGTAGGCAAATGGAAGTGGAAGAAATAAAGCCTTGTACTCTGGACTATAGAGAGCAGCTCTTTAATAGCCCAGAGCTTTAATCTATCCATCTATCCATCCATCCATCCATCCATCCATCCATCCATCCATCCACAGCTCCCTTTTCCCATTTCTGCACATGGTGTTGGAGTGTCACTTCTTCAGCGACAATCATCTAGAGCCAGGGTTCACACTGCCGGGTGACTAGCCATCTCTGCTAATTTTCAGACATTCTTGCAATACCCCATATAGTGCTATGAACAGGTCCCATCAATCATTTCTGCATAGAGACTGCCACAGTCCTAGCTTCAGACATCTGTATGCAATTTATACCAGATGGTAACTGCACGTATTGTTAAGAATAATGTCGCCATATCTCAGATGACCTTCTCTTCCAGTAGTTTCCATATGTATCAGTTTTCATTTTTAACTAGGGAGCTGCACTTGTAAATCCTTCTTGCCACTGAACTAAGGTCAATGCTAGAATCATCATCATGACCATCATCATCTTCCTTTTCCCATTTTCTTACATGGAATCTTGGTATTGCATCAACAATCGCAAAGTCTCTTCATTCAGTGCTACAACCAAATACTATTATTCAGAACTTAAGTGAGAACACCAAGTAACCCTGAGTCAAAAACACCTACAGTTATAGTTAAATTTGTTTAGTTAATTAGTTCCTGTGCCCTTCTTCCCCACTAATTGCTTATTTAGATTTGTTAATTTTTCTTTTTAATTTTCTTTCTTTTCTCTTCTAACTATACATATAATATTAATTTTATTTTCTTATTTACATTACATTATCAATTTTTTTTATGTTTCCATGTGTAGTTTTTCTATGGTACATTATTTTTGCACATATATTATTTTGTATTGCTGTAATCTGGAGCTTTTCTCCCTGGGCCTCCGCTGAAAAAGGGCTTTTGCCCAGTCGGACTATCCCTGTCAACAAATACCAAATAAATAAATACATTTGTTGATAACTTAAGGTATGGATTTCAAAAGCCATGATTGACCTTGACATAGGTCACAGTCATTCTATAACCATGTCTGCAAAAAATACAAAGTATTATAGCTTTGATACAAAATGAAAGATAGCAAATAATTAGAAGTTATGTACCTACCATAACGTTCCATGTTAGTTGTCTTCTCTCGCCTTCTTTCTTGCTGGATGGGTTCAGAGCCGATCCTCGGCTCCGACTCGGCACTTGCTTTAGCTTGAGAACTCCTTTTACCAGCTCGAGGCAACCCTATATCCCATGATGCAAGGCGGAACTACCTCAGATCTCGTTTGGTAGCTAACCTACCCTGCTAAGGACTAACCTAACATATATTAGGAAACCCAAGCTCATAATAAAGGAGTCCTCTAAAGAAGGCTCAGGAGGAAACAACCTGATAAGAGGAACTCTTCAAGATCTGTCCAGGCCAGGGGGAAGGAGGGAGGGGAAGAAGAAGCGAGAAGACAACTAACATGGAACTTTATGGTAGGTACATAACTCTAAATGTTAAGTTGTCAATCTCGCCTTCATTCTTGCTGGATGGGACGCGTCCTAGCACCTGTATCCCGGGTGGCTCAATGGAACAGACTCTTGAGAACTGTGGAACCAAAACTGGCCCTATCTCTGGAGGCCAAGTCCAACTTGTAATGAGAGACAAAGGTATGAGGAGTGGCCCAAGTAGCTGCTGCACAAATAGTATAAATGGGTAGTCTATCCTGAAATGCTGCAGAAGTGGATAGACTCCTGGTTGAGTGTGCTTTTGGTTTAGAAGATAGCTGCTTGCCTCTGAGAGAGTACACAAAGGAAATGGTGGAAGTCAACCATCTGGATAAGGTCACTTTAGACACTGGAAGACCTATTCTGTTTTCTGCATAGGAGACAAATAATTGGTCCGATTTTCTGAATTGTTTAGTTCTATGCAAATAGTACCTGAGCTGACGATGGACATCCAAAAAATGAAGCTTCTGTTCAGCTCTGTCGGAATAGTTTGGGAAGAAGACTGGTAGATCTATAGATTGGTTAATATTGGTTTGAGACACAACTTTGGGGAGAAAGGAAGGGTTCGTTCTTAATGATACCCTGTCCTTATGAAAAACCAAGTAAGGGGAATGAATGCAGAGAGCTTGAATCTCTGAAACCCTTCTTGCTGAAGTGACAGCCAGTAAGAATATAGTTTTCCAGGTCAATAACTTCAAAGAACATGAAGCAGACGGTTCGAAAGGAGGTAGCATCAAGGATGCCAACATTAAGTTTAGATCCCATTGTGGAGGAGGATGTTTTATAGGCGGCTTTAGGAGAAAAACTCCTCTCAGAAAGGCCTTGCATAATCTATGAGACATAATGTTATTGTCATGCAAGCCAACATGATACTTGGAAATAGCAGCCAGTTGTACTTTCACTGTAGATGACGAGGATCCTGAATGAAAAACCTCTGCCAGGAAATCCAAAACAGAATGTACAGGAGCAGTAAAGGGATCAATATCCCTGGAATTTGCCCAAATAGAAAAACGTCGCCACTTGCTAGCATAAACAGTCCTAGTGGACGACTTTAAGGAAGACACTAAGATGTCTCTGACAGAGTCAGAGATCATCGGAAGCCTGGCTAGGGAAGGAAGTGGAGCAACCAAGCAGTGAGGTTGAGAGAATGAATGGCCCGGTGCTGCTGACCCGACTGATGGATCAAGAGATCCGGAACTGGGTCCAGATGCCAGGGCTGCACCAGAAGGTGACGATGCAGAGACAGAAACCAAATTTGTCGAGGCCAATAAGGGGCAATGAGTATCAATTTGGCTCTCAAAACGGTGGCTTTCTGAATGACTTGTGGAATCAAGGGAAAAGGAGGAAAAGCGTGCAGAAGTCCCGGGCCAATCCTGGGTTAGAGAGTCTCTCAGGGTTGGCCTGGAAGGGAAAGAGGGTGAAAAATCAGGGCACTTGTTGTTTTGAGGAGTAGCAAAAAGATCACAACAAGGAGTGCCCCACTTCAGAAAAATCTGATCCACCACAGATTGATTGAGAGACCACTCGTGAGGCATCAGAATGTATCTGCTCAGCCTGTCCCCCAAGAGGTTGGACCTGCCGGGGATGTGCGTTGCTATCAGAAACCGATGAGAGGAGATTGCCCATTGCCAAAGTCTGAGAGCTTCTCGACACAACGGATAGGACCTGGTCCCGCCTGCTTGTTGATGTACCAGACCACGGACATGTTGTCCGTTTGTACTGCAATAGTCCCCGTGGGAAGAAAGTCGTTGAGGGCCTGCAACGTTAAAAGCACCGCTCTCATCTCCAGGACATTTATGTGCAGATGGTATTCTATGGGTTGCCACGTCCCGTGGACCATCCTGCCCTGATAATGCCCCCCCCACCCGATCAGAGAGGCATCCGTAGTGACTGTGGCAACTGGAGGAGGGGAAACAAAGGGTCGGCCCTGATGAAGAAGAGGGGAAGATATCCACCAATTCAGATGAGTTCTGCACGACTGTGTGACTAAGATTTCGTGCCTCATTGGGAGACTGTGGTACGACCACTGCATGAATAGCATCCACTGCAGAAGACGCATGTGGAAGCGAGCCAGTGGTAGTAGGACAATGGCCGCAGCCATAAGACCTAGAACCTTCAGTATGAATCTGGCTTTGACCTTGTTGATCTGCAACAGAATCCGAACTAATTTTTGGATGTCCAGAATTCTTTGATCTGTTAGTCTGGCTAACATTTTGACGGTGTTTATTCTGCGCCTATACAGGTGATAGATTGGCAAGGCAGCAGAGAAGATTTTTCGAAATTTACTGAAATTCCCAAACTCCTGCAAAGCTGTAGAGTGTAGTCTCTGGTCTGAAGCAGCTGACACCTGGTGGTGGCGGAGAGGAGCCAGTCGTCCAAATAAGGAAACACTTGGAATCCTTGACGTCTCAGATGAGCTGTGACCACTGCCATGCATTTGGTAAACACTCTGGGGGCTGAAGTGAGGCCAAAGTGCAGGGCTCTGAATTGGTAGTGACTGGTCCCTAGCCGAAAGCGGAGAAACCTTCTGGAGCGCCTGTGAATCTTTATGTGATAGTACGCGTCCTGAAGGTCTATAGAGCACATCCAGTTGTCCTTGCCCAGAAAGGGCAGAATGGACTGAAGCGTGACCATCCGGAATCTTGCCTTCTTGACAAATCTGCTTAGACTGCTCACGTCTAATATTGGTCTCCAATCTCCCGTCCTTTTGGGGCCCAAAAACAATCTCAGTAGACGCGGATCCTATCTGGTCTGCGGCACAGTCTGGACGGCTCTTTTTCCTAGGAGCTTTGAAACCTCCTGTTCTGCCAAATCCCTTTGACCGGGTGAGATGTCTGGAAGGGATTGTTGAGGCTGGGATACCTTTCAAGGGATTTTGTAACCCTCGGATATGATCGACTGTACCCACGTATATTGTGAGAGGGAATGCCAGGCTACTGGGTACAGCAAAATCCTTCCCCCGACTGCCTCCAAGGGTGGACAGTCGGGCAACACCTCAGGGATGCTGAAAGGGCTTCTCAGGAAGAGACTCCCTGTTGCCCTGGTTCTGAGGACCCCCCCTGCCTCTAGGGCGTCTATTATTGTTACCCCTCTGCCTCTGGGGGTAAACTGACCACGTGTGTCCGGTGTAGCTCCTTGGGCTTTGCGGAACCACATCTTCCCTCCCTTCTGACCCTTAGGATATGGTCTAGAAGGGTGGAAAAATGGACTCCAACGGCAGAAAGAGTTTTACCGTCCTGCTCACACCTGGTCAAGGTATCCTTCACCTGAGGTCGAACAAAGCCGAACCATCAAAGGGGTATTAGTGAAGGGCCTTAAAGGGGTCCGCAAAATTACAAAGCCGCATCCAGGCTTGGCGTCTAAGAGCAACTCCTGTGCCTGCGGCCCTACTCGCTACATCGGCCGCATAGGATATGAGCCGCATGGAGGAGTTGGATAGGGAATTCAGGATTGCTAGCTGTGAGGCAATCTTTTCTTGAGCCCCAGCAGCAGAAGGATCCTGGACCACTTCCCCCAGTTCCTTGAGAATATCTCTTTGAAGTCTGGTGAAGTGACAAAGATAGTTCAGCGAACACATAGCAAAGGTCGCTGAAGAAAACATCCGCTTTCCATACCTGTCCATGGTCCTAGAATCCTTGTTAGGAGGATGGACAGGTACTGAAGGATCCGCCAGTTCCTTCTTAGTGGCCGCCACCACCATAGCATCCACAGAGACGCCCTTGGAAAGAAACTGTTTGTCCGTAGGGGCCGTGATAAACTTGGATGGTCTCCTGGGGACAGGTTCCACAGAATCTGGAGCCGCCCACGCCTTCCGAGCCACTACCTGCATAAGTGGGTCGAAGGCGGAGACACCCAGGAGGTGGAGGGTCGGGATCCAAAGCCTCCAGGTATACCGACTCATCCTCGGAGGGATCAATGGATGGCCAATTCCCCTCTGTTTGAGGAGCTCAAGGATGTCTGAAAAGGAGACATCCTCAGAGACCGTGGGGAACCCTCCGACTCATCTAAGTCGGTATCAGATGTTGTAGACTCAGGGAGTCTGTGTGTTTCCTCTTACGTCCTCTTCCGAGGGGTTCCCCTGCAGGATCAGGAGAAACTCGGAAGAGGAGGAAATTCCCAATGGGGAAACCTGGGGCGATGGATCCCTGGGCCTGAGAGCAAGAGGCTGGCAAGAGGCGTCTACAGGCACTGAAGAGGGAGGAGCTAGAGGGATGGACCGTTGACCTGGCTCAGTAGCCAGGACACTCCTCATCACCTCAAAGGCTCCCCTCTCCGGGAGGCCGGAATATCCCGATCCGAGGATACAGGAATTCCGGCTCCACTGAGAGGGAAGGCTCGAGGCTGATGTCGGTGCCGAGCTTACCAAAGCCGAATCCCGAGAGGGAGAGCGGGTCGGACAAGGGTCCGATGCCACTAGCCCCTCGGAGCCGACAAGGAAACCCGGCGACCGGATCCCTCCAAGGAAGGCCTCAAGGAGGAGATCGGAGCAGAGGACGACGGAGCCGAAGGATGTATCGGCTCCGGCCAAACAGTCGCTGTCCCAAAGCTCCGGCTCCGAACTCTGGTGTGGAGTCGGAGGAGGAAGTTCAAGGGTGAAACAATAGCCAAAGTCTGCTGAGACGGGCTATGGAGCATTTGGGCCAGTGCCTGTGACTTCAACAGCCTGCTTACCACCCTCTCTAAGTCGTGGTCAGACAGCCTGGAAGATCTCGAAGATCGGCTCCGATGGCTCCGCTCCGACAAAGAGGAGACCCGGGCCGAGTGGATACTCTGCAAGGGGACCGAGATCTCTTTCGAGACGAAGTCATCGGAGCCGAAGTCCCCTGAATTCCAGATGGAGCCAAAGGTTTCTCGGCTCCGATGCTGGATAAGGTGTCGGCTCCAGCCGGAGTCGACAAGGCCACAGTAGACAGGGTGTCGGAACCAGTCGGTGCCGAACCCACTACCTTGGAAGCAGATAGATCGGTTCCAGCCGGAGCCGATCTCGGCTCCGACGGAGCCGGAGCCACCGGAGGAGGCTTGGATACTGAAGCCTGAACCTTCGGTGGCTTAGAAGGTTTCCCAGACCCTGTTTTAGAGGGAGAACCTTCTGGCTTAAGTAAGCCACGGAGGATTAGCTTATTCCTCCGTTCCTGCAGGACTCTCTGGCTAAAAGAATGACACAAAGCACAGGAGTCCTGCAGGTGCAAAGGCCCCAGGCAGTAAACACAAGAAGTGTGACCGTCTGTCAGAGACATTTTCTGACAGCACGAGTCACACTTCTTGAAGCCTGAGACCTTGCCTTCCTTTGGCATATTCCTAGGAGGAAGTCACACACAAACCCCAACAAACACACACAATTAATCCCCTAACACACAAACACACAGGTAGGGATTAACCAATGGGGTTTAGGCCTAACTAAAGTTTTATACTAAAGGAAATAAAAGTTTTGAATTATAAGGGAATAGGGTGGGCTGTAACACACTACAGACTATGAAAAATGGAAACAAGGGGGAAATAAATCCCTAACTAAGCTTTTTCTCTTTTGACAAGAAATTACTTACCTCAGCTGGCAAAGGAGACCTCTTTCGCTAAGCGGCAAACGAGATATGAGGTAGTTCCGCCTTGCATCATGGGATATAGGGTTGCCTCGAGCTGGTAAAAGGAGTTCTCAAGCTAAAGCAAGTGCCGAGTCGGAGCCGAGGATCGGCTCCGAACCCATCCAGCAAGAATGAAGGCGAGATTGACAACTTAACATCTGTACTTTAATGGATTTTTAAAGAGCCATATTACAGATTAGTTAAAGTTCAGTTATTACGAGTACTTTTGATAAAGCAGGCTTAAAATCACACACACACACACACACACACACACACACACACACACACACACACACACACACACACACACACATACTCACACACCCACACACACACTACAAAGCATGCTGACACGAGCACACAGGTGTACAAGGTTGAGAGCCTTTCCTGTATGTAGTAATATATAAATGATCATGATACCTAACTACATTCTTATAGTTATTTAATACAGCTGATACCATTGTAAAAGAAATGAAGTTATGTACTCACCATAACATTCCATATGAGTTGTCCATCTCGTCTTCATTCTGTACTGATGAGTTCGGAACCGATCCTCTGTTCCGACTCGGCCGTTTACTAAAGCTCAAGGTCTCCAACCGAGGATCGGCTCCGAACCCATCAGTACAGATTGAAGACAAGATAGGACAACTACACATTCATATTTTTCTTTCTTCTAACAGGAGTATAGTTATTATCTATGTGAGTCATACCACAGTGCTCAAATTTCACTGTTTTGTGTAATCCCACAAATGAAATATCCACGACAATACAAGTTCTTCACAGTTTGTTATGGCAAGTGTTTTTGTGCTGGATCTGAGCCTCCCAGTTATTAAAAATGCTCCTCAAAATTCTAGCCTGTCCACATCAAGTCTTAGTATTTTGCCATGAAGAAATGAAGGTAGCGCTAACGTACAATACAGTAACTATACTACCTACTCACTGTCTGTGTTCAGTGGAAAATTCACAGTGCTACTGCTTTCCACACTTAAGGTGAGTTACCAACATTATGAAACTTACCTTAGAATTACAGCATGGAGTGCATAAACTCTTCAGCAGTACTTTCCTCCATCAAGCAACATTTCTGGCATCTCATTTATGTATAAAATTAATTTAAAAATACACAGTTTCCTCGCATTGACATTACTAAGTAAAAGCAAGGAACTTTAATCTCAGTGACAGAGGCATAGGACAAGTGTCTCTTGCATCCACAGACTTTATTGTGTGCACCATGGCGCATGCACAAAAGTGCCCCATTAAAGTCTATGGATATAACTCATGTTATCCTCCGCTAACATCACAACTGGAGACGCTAAACTTTTTGGGGGATTGTAATATAATTAAAAGTTTTACAAAAGCTTTTTATTAAAAACTTTCCAAAACGGTTTGGAAGGGGAAGCAGGAAAATATTTTGTGGCACTTAACTCATCAGATGTTGAAAAGTATAGCTGCTTTTTCTATCATAGCATTGCATCCTGTACACTTAACTGTAAAAAAAGAAAAAGGCCTTTTACAGAAACACTAAGGAAACGTGTGCTATATATGCTTTTTTCAAAAAATTCCCATTGCCCACACTGTTTCTGATTTTGTTCCCCATTGATAAATGTGATCTCAGTACCCACGTCATCCCCAGTGGAGGCACAAGAGGTAAAATCATTGCAGTGCCTATAACTGATTGAGCTGTACGCAAGTGAAATGTGTGGCCAAAACATAAAAATATAAAAAAATAACCTTGAACACTGATGAGCGTCTGTGGTTCTGTATCAGGAACAAGGCCTTCAAAGTCTGTATACTGAATTATTTCCGTCTGGGATCGACCTGAAAAGGAAAAATAATCTGTTAATGTCCTTAACAACAGCAAGAAAAGTAAGTCATTCTGACTTGATTATAAGCATGCTCTATTTTATCTGAACACTTTTTCTTAAAGTACTCTGTAGTACATACAAAACTTTAAATACGAAGTTCTTTATATGGCAAGACATACCCAACAGAAATTATTACTTGAACCATACTGTCCTCATAGCATGGTGTGAGTTTGTTGTAAAACACATTGTGCGTTTCAGCTCCCAGCTCCCAAGGAATGATACTGTCCCAGCAACAAAAGTAGTTGAATGCCTTACTGTTGTAAGACATCAATATACAGACCTTTTACCAGGCAAAGACTAATATAGGCATAAAGTGCATGCAAGTACCAAATTAATAAGTGAATACAGTTATATTAATAAGTTAATGAATGTACCATATTAAGTGAATGCACATATATTAATAAGTGAGTGCACATTGCGCACCATATAAGTGAATGCACTTACAATGTTAATAAGTGAATGCACGTACCATATTAATAACTGAAAGCATATACCACATTACTAAGTTAATGCATATGGTAGCACTTGAATACCATGGACCTCAAGGAAACTTGTCACTTATCGACCTTTTGTGACATGGGGCATCATCGTGCATGAAGACGAAGTCCCCTGTCTCAGTAAATTCCTTCTTCTTTGCCAGTCACACAGCTGAGGAAGCAGACATTGCTGTAGTATGGTTCTGTACTGTTCCTGCTTCATTTTTCCCTGAACAATGTCGGCAGAACTGTTCCGAAGATGCTCATAATGCTCCACACCATTACTTGAGTGGGATGCTTGATGCTCTAAATGATACAATTGTCCCTCATCTGCTCTCCAGATTATTGTCTGACATATTGTATTTGCTGATCTGAACACTAAATTATGCTCTTGCCACTGAAACCAACACATTCCCAATCTTCTTCTGACCAGCTATGAAACTCTTTCACCCAGCGCACTCTTTCTGGCTTCATTTGGTTGGACAATTTCTGTTTTTTCAGAGGTCTGGAAGCTTGAAGCCCAGCATCCATAAGTCTCCATCAAACAGCTCTGAAACTCACTGTAACACCCTGCTATTCCAGCATCCCCTGCAGCTGTCTATTGGATGCCTTGCAATTCTTACTGCATTCTCTGATCAGATAGGAATCATACCGAGGAGTTGTGGACCTTCTGCGGCCACATCTGCCAGAATGTCTGAGCGACAACCCTTCACTGGTATTCAGTTTCTTCCGAATTCAGTTGACAGACGGCTGACTAACTAAGACCTTCTTGGCAATTTCTGATCCAGGAACATCTTCTTTGAGAAGAATCTCCACTTTTGCACACTTTTGTGGCTTTAAGTCAGCCAATATACCCATTTTTAAAACTATGGTGCTGCATCATTATGACGTCATTTCTCTTTAAGTAGGTAAGTAACATAGTGATTTCTTGCTAAACAGCTTTTTCTTAAAGAATTAGCAAACTGAAATGATTTTGTGAATTTCTGAAAAAGCCAGACTGAAAATCTCTAAAGAAACTAAGAAATTTCCATTATTTGTCGACATTTCTATTAATTTGGCCAAAGCTGTAAATGTGGTGAATGGTGCTGACTGCTGACAGAATTGTTGCTGACAAATATGAACCCTAATCATTGACTTATCATTGCATAGTCACTCTTGGCATTGAGTGGATAGGAGTGGAGAATGATGGAACCAAAGGAGCTAAGGCAGAGGGGTCAAGTCCTTTCAATGTCAAAGCAGACCACACAGGCAGAACAATCTGATTATCCTGGTGTTGAAACAGGCCCTTGGGAAGGATTTTGAAAAGTCAGTGTTAAGAGACCGCCACCACCTGCCTTGTGTGCCCTACAGATGGTGAGGGGTAGAGGGGGAAAGGAGGACACCCATGTCAGTTTGAGCTTTGCTAAAAGTCCTTATCATGTGCTCCAAAACATACTGCAGGAAGGAGCTCTTGACAGACCTTACTGACCTAGCAGCTATGGCAAAAGACTGCCTGGACTTTAGATACCCACAGCGTTTCTTCTCCAAATGAATGCTTCCTGCTGTTTTCCTCTCAGATGTATTCTGGAATACAGAAAATTCAGTATGAGAATCTCCTAAACAGATGGCCTGGGAGGTAAGCCTGTGAAGGGGGTCTTTTCTGGATTAGGTTCTGACCTAGGCTGAGTGGTAGACTGGGAAGATCAAGTAGACTGGATATCAATCCTTGGTCTTTTCAGAGGAAAATGCCTGCTGTCCAGGGAATGGTCAGCCCTTCTCTCAGCCTTCTTTGTCACCCTTGTCTTTTCTAACTTCATTCAGTGCTATAAGTCCCTTTAAGATTAATTTACTGCATCTTTCTTGGACTGCCAAGTGGCTGAAACCCTTGTAAATTTCACAGGACTCTGTAAGATGATCTAGACAGAGGCAGATCACACAAATCCTGGGGGTATCCTGGGTTGGGATCTCACAGGCACAGTGGTCTCATTTACAAAACCTGAGAACTTGTCCATGATGACATGGTAACATGAGTCTATAACCATAAAAAAAATCTCTTCTAACAAGTTTTTTTTTTTTACATAACAAACTTAGATTAGGCACAATAATGCCTAAATCAGAGCAAGAAGGAAACTGAAAAGCTATCATTACCTTGCTATCTAAAAGTCTAACACACACACACATAATATATATATATATATATATATATATATATATATATATATATATATGTATATCAACTTTGAACAAGAAAAATATAACAGAATTTGACCAAAAAAGAATGACTGGGCCTCTGTTAATGTGGAATGCTCTTCTCCAGATGGCATCACATGAGATCTGGGGAAAACAGGAAGAGGTGGTGCATTGTGGAGACAAGGGAAGAGATATTGCTATGTAAAAGAGCTCCATTTACTGATCGGCACCTGGCGATGACGATTCCAATATTTGAAATTGGCTGACTGAATAATCTAAGATCTGGAATTTTCTTTGACTTATTTATTTTTTTGAAAATGGTTAAGTAAATCAGGCTTACTGTGGCATGTGGAGATGTGGTATTGTACAGGTGTCTTTCAACAGGAAAATGTACGGTCTGTTGAAAACTGCTTCCAAAGTTCCAAAATTTAGTTCACCATGAAAAGCTGTAGTTCTTACCAAAAGTAATTTTGACAATGTGAGGTACATGTATACAGTTATGTACACACACAGTGCACATAAGTGAAGGAAGAGACATTAGACATGATCTGCTTTCAACAACAGCTTTAGCAGAATTGTATAATAAAGGAGAAATTGGATAACATGCAAACTTGCTTACCAGAAGCTGTCATTTAAAGATACAGCTACAGTATCATCACTTCATGTAACAGATTCTCAGATATGTTACATCACTGTCGTTGTCACAAGACTGCCAAGTGGCATACATTTATATTATTGTCTTCATCCTGCACAGGTTCTGCTGCCTATACAGGCTGTAGCTACACAGATAAAGCAAGTGCCATTATTGCTGTGGTTGATGGTTACATGTGATTTGTGCTGTTAGACCATGAGTGTTGTGTATTGTAAGTTGTTTGGGGAAAAACATATGTAGTCAGTGGAAGTGCAGCAACCTGGTGTGTACAGTGCCACATTTGGATTATAATACTTTTCACATACCCTCCTGTATCTGCCACTCTGGGAATAACATTCATAGTATGTACAATACCCTGTTATGCATGGCTGTCTGCTGGCATGTATTCATGCCCATTTAACCACATACTGGTGTTTGGCAGAACATTATACCTACTTAGTACCGCTGTGCATACTGCTACCTCATTGTTTTGTTTGAGATAATTGTGAGCATGCAGTGATGGTAGTTTTGAGCTCCTGATACTCCTAATACACATCCCTTTACTTGTGTGTGACGAATGCATGTGTTATGCCCTACAATACTGGTAACTCACAGGAGCTTAGATACCAATGGTCATTCTCTTCAAACATAGCACCAGAGGGACAGTATGGCCACCATGGTGAGAATGTGAAGTGTACAGCTGCATGACAGCACAGGAGAGGTCTGTGGAGTGCAAAAGCAACATAAGCAGGGGGTGCTTATCAATTGTTGTACACCACTCTGGTGATTACCTGATTTGTCTTTTTTTGAATATTGGAGCATAATCAGTGCACTTCATGCATTAGAACAGTTTAATGAACACACAGTATTTCATTGTTGGTCTCTGTAGTGGTTATCACAATACATGTCTAAATCAAGTGACAATAGCTTCTGAATATGTACATGCAGCTGGCACATCAGCTTGGTAACACTCAGGCTTTTACTGTCCAACTTTCTTTCATGTCTGGCTGTGTATCAGTTGACTAAATTTGTTTCTTATTATTTCAGCAGTTGATGTTGTGATGCCTGGGAGTACTGGCATTGTGGCACACCTATAAAAGCCATAACATGCTGACATTCTTAAATAGAATCCACTGTGACATGAAGTTGTTGCCTACACTAAATTGCTGGGAGTAATACTAAATGAACATCTTTAAATCTGACCAGCACATATAACATAATATTAACAAAACCCACCGGAAACTAGGCATCCTCTACCAGCACAAACACTTTCTTAACCTTTCTGGTAAATAAACCCTGGCTACCACCTACTTACTTCCCTCCCTCTTCTATGGGGAACCATTACTCACTAACCTACAATCCTTCCTAAAATCTAAGCTAGAAGCATGCTATAACAAAACTGCCAAGATTGTCACAAATGCTAAATATTCTGCACACCACTGTACAGCCCTGCACTCCCTACATCTGTTAAAACTTCCACAATACCTCTCCAACTTGTAAATGACAACTGCACACAAAATAATCTGAAACCTTTTTCTTTGCCCTACCCTTAGATCAATATTTAGCAACTAACTACCCAAAAGGTCACTCAGATCCAGAAATCAACAACTTTTGCTAGTGCTCAAGCCTAACCTACCTGCTGGCCAACTTCTATACCATTACTCTATAGCCAGAGCCTGGAATTACCTTCATTTTACAACTGTAACTAATCAAAACCTGGTACCATTCAAAACTTCTTTACGACAGTACCTCTCTTCTTCCTGGAATTGTACTTGCACCAAGCCTCCTTTTAAATCCTGACTACCTCTACCTCATGAATATACTCTGACAACTTTTTCTCTCATCTACCTTAATGTTCTTCTTTATCCCATATCAGTACTGAACTTTATAATGTCTTGAGATAACCTAACAATATTTTTTGGCAGAAGTTTTATATAATGTTAGCCTTTTTACCTGTTTTTGTCTTCCTCTGTAACCTAAGTTTTGTATTAATGTAACTGCTGACAAATTTAACTTTGCATTTACTTTAAGTAATTTGTCATTTATTCATCGATTTTGCGGGCAATTGTTATATACTTGTCTACGTTCATGTTTTTTGTGGAGGTTTTCTCCCCGGGCCTCCACTGAAAATGGGTTCTTACTGGCCTAGTGGCTACCCTCTTAAACAAATGTCAATTAATAAATAAATTAAAATGAGTCATAATAGCCTGAAAGCAAAACTGGCAAGTTAAACTCATCCAACGATGCATCCATGGGAAGTGTAGATGACAAAAATTAAATGTGTTTTTTGCAGGGAGCAAGCTCCCTATACTTCTTGTCCTTTCAGCTTTTCCCTGGTAGGGGTCACCACAGAGGAACAGTCCACAGAATGATTGGCAGTGGAGTTTTATGGTGTCAAGTTCCACAGAAGGCACACACAAGAACACACTCACACCTAGGCCCAATGTAGTGTGTCCAGTCCACCTACAGCATGTCTTTGGAGTGTTGGAGGAAACTGGAGCACCCTCAGGAAACCCACACGACTGCAGGGAGAATATGCAGACTCTGCACAGAAGGCATCCCAGCCAAGAATTGAACCAGACAACCTCTTGCTGTGAGGTGGCAACAATAACCTCTGCACCACCACAGCTGCCCAAATCCATCAAATCCTCCTTAATTGTAAGGAGTAGTTAGCGCAGAGGATTTTAAGGCTATGAGCTGCTGAAAAAGCCACTTTTTTTGGTTCAAAATTAGATTTTCTCAGCCTCTGTTTGAATGTTATGCAACTCTGAGCAAGTCACTTAACCAGAGAGTGCCCTGCAGCAACTGGGAAATCGAGCCCAGCTCTTCAATGGTCTCCTGAACTGTATGGCTAGTAACTGCCTATGAACATATATGTACTTGTGTTCTTTCAGAAGATCAGGACTGAAAATTAAGAGTCCTGAAACTATGAAAACTTAAATCAAACTGGGCAAAAAAAAAAACAAAAAACAGTGAACATGAAGTCTGTTGCTACTCATTAAAACATTTTTGCAGAGGGCAAGCCCCAAGCACCTACACCTGCCAACATGGGACTGCACCTTCACCTGCTCTCTCTCTCTCTCTCTATATATATATATATATATATATATATATATATATATATATATATATATATATATATATGTGTGTGTGTGTGTGTGTCTGTGTGTGTGCTAACTACGGATCTACTTCACATGACTGAAAACTCAAAATACTTAAGTTTATTTGACTGAGACCACAATACCTAATTTTCAAAATGCTGAAAAATCATTTGACCGAGTCTCATTATACTGAAAGCTTACAATGCTGAATTTTAAGCCATAGACATGCACACTTACAGCACCAATGACTAACTCTTTCCAAAACTTAAAAACTATTTACTTACCCTCTTAACACTGTAGGCTGTGTCTGGGGCAGTACAGCTTCTGTGAGGTTTTCTTCATTGAGGAGCTGCTGGAAGTACTTCTGCCATCTGCCTTTGATGTCATGTTGAGTGCTGAGCAGGTTGTTGCTGGCATCCCTTATGAAGGGTGTCTGACTATCTTCTTTATCTTTCTCTCTTTGCCTTGCAACCTGATATAGTTTCTTGGCCGACTACTGAGTTATTGTCCAGGAGCTGGTAGAGTGCTTCTGATGCCCTGTTCTCTGCTACTGCAACTCCTTTCTTAGCTTCTTTGTTAGCCAACTAGTATGACTATTTCACTGGGGATTACCTTGCAATCACTGATTCTACCCCAGTGCACTTTTCTTACTAGGAGAAAGTCTACCTGAGTTGCATGTTGGCCACTCTTGTATGTGAGACTGTCTTTCCTTCTGAGCCATGTGTTGGCTACTATCAAGCCATTTGCCAGACAGATGTCTAGAATGATCTCTCCTTCTTTATTCCTGTTGCCCCAGGCAGTGATCATATCCTGCTCTGTCTGTCCCAATATGTGCATTCAAGTCACCCATTATCAATACCAATTCATGTTGTCCTTCTTTATCTAATAGGTCCAGTGGCTGCTGCATGAATGCACTCTTTTCCTGACTATCGCAACCCTGCTGTATGGCATAGGCTGATATTATGAATACTGCCTTATCATTACACTGGAATCTGATTACCATGACACTGTCACTAATTCTGATGATATCTCTCACTGCCTTCTGAGGCCTGTCTCTCACCACAATTCCCACAACCATTTCTAGTCTGTCCTCCTCCTGAGTAGTAGACTCAGGATCATTAGCCAAGTGTCTTTGCTGGACTGCCCTTCCATCTTGTCTCTTGGATACATAGGATGTCCTGCCTCCTCTGTACCACCATGTCATCCACTTTCAAACTGCATCCTGTCAGTGAACCTACACTGAGGGTAGCAAGTCTTAGTTCATGTTTGGCAGGTTGACTGGTTTTATGTCGAGGTTTCGCTTAACACAGCTAACCAAGGTAACCCAGGCTGGGCAGCTGGACACCAGCTGGCCAGTAGCTTATTGACGCAGGGCTGCTGGGCTTTATGGTGGGCACACACTGGCCAAAAGGGGCACATATACCCCTCCCACTGTTAGCATGGGTCCCTGGCATAGATCAGAGTAGACCGAGTCCTCAACCCACTTATCATCAGCAAATACCCATGCCCATTTGGCGACATTAGTCAACATGACTGAATCAACTACAGCCATATTTTATACTGTTGAATGGCTAGCTCTATCACAGCATGCAGTCTGTGATAAATGTTCTCCTATCTTGAGGATATTGCGCACCAGGGTAGATGCTCAAAGTGGTTGGTCTATACAACTCTACCCCCTATAGGGCACCATGCAGAGCATGTGCTGCTGCCCACAGCTGCATTCATTGGTGCGTTTGAGATGGAAACACTCAGTATGTTTTTCAGAGGTGGGAGGATCCCCGCAGAGATGCAGTGAGACCTTGCAAACGCCAAACAGGCATTGGCTGAAGGTCAGGATCAAACCTTGTAGCTTGTGAATGGAAGGTGAAGACCTTAACCATTATGCCAAGAGATACCAGAAATATTCTTGAATAATATCCACCTCCTAACTAAGGAGGAGGGACCACTTGTAACACCCCCCAGAGACAGCAGATGTGAATGACAGGGGGGGAAACAGAAGTATGGTCTGGTGAATAAGGAACAATCCCTTGAAAAGGAGGGAGATGCTCCTACTGTCATCTGTAATCTCGAGGGACTGCTTTCAGATCAAATCTGTCTGATACGATCTGTTGTCAAATAAAGAAATGGAGGTTCATGCTATCTGGAAAGATTAAGGATTTACCAGGGTGGGAGGGGGGAGGGGAGCCTTATAGATTGTCATTCAAACTTATTAGACTGTCATTTATTATGGAAAGTTCCTCCTCTCTTTTTGGAACCTTATGCTATTGCTTTATAAACGTTTGCTTATCAGCAGCTTGCTGTGGTTATTTATTTAGCTTTTTAAGGTTTTAGGGGTAGCACTGAAACCCTTGGTAAACTTGGAGAAAGAAGGCTGAAAAATCTACACGATTCTCTGAATTGTTTCATTTCTCTCATCACACTTTTAAGGAACTCTGTAGCAAATGGTCTAAAAACTAGCTCTCTGTCTAAGGGAGAATTCAAATTCTCAGCTTTGACATCCTCTGGAAAGTTTTAAGTATGCAACCAGGCAAACATCCTCCTGACATTTCTAGTGGTTCTTAGTCCTGGAAGTGCCATCAGCAGAGATATTAACACATTTCAGAAAGTGGGTAGCCACTTTAGACATAGACACAATAAGGTTACACAAAGAAGATTTTTCCTCAGAAGATCAAATAGATTCATTAATATTCTTTATGTTCTCAAAACAGACAAGTATAAACGTTAACATATGAGAGTGACAGTTGAGAATTCTAAAAAATAAGTGCTTCGGAAGAATGCACTTCTTTTCCAAATCAAAAGCTTTCCTATCCCTGTGGGAAGGTGAGGGGTTAGTATTGATCTAATGTTTAGTAGTAGCTGGGTTCACTACAGCAATAACTGCTTGCTGGGCCTGATCTGGGATTAATATTTAAATTGCACAGTCATAGAAAGCAGCATATAACCCCCCTCCATTATAACATCTGATGAAAGTTACTAAAATGGCAGAAAGAGTCAGAAATATTTATTATGCCTTAGGAATACATAATTTAGTAGACAGACAAAATAAGCTGCTGAAGTTAATGAGAAACAAAGTTAAAATAGCATTAAAAGATGCAGAGGGAAAATAATGGGAGCATCCACAAAAACAGTAACTATGGGTGATGAAGCACAAGATGCCAATACAGAGCAAGAGCCTGAGAAAGAAGTTACACTGAGGGATGTTTTCCTTGAAGTGTGGAAAATTAACTTGAATCTTGAGGAATATAGGCAAGAGAATGACAAAAATATGCAAGAAATGACTGAAGTTATTAATGAGCATTCAGATCTTTTACAGTCTTCACTGCGAGAAAACCATTTAAAAAAACTAGGGCAAAAGCATCACATGCAAAGGGGGAGAATATGGAGGCAGCCTTAATTGATTTTGATAGCAGGACCAGATTAAAAAATATTTGGATGAGTAGTATATCAGATGGAAAGGATGGAGCCAACTGTAAAACATTCATGAAAACATGGCTGGCGGAGTGCTAACACGTGTTCATACATGATTTCTGGGCTAACAACCCTAGAAGGCCTTTTTAAGCCAAGCCATGCATTCCAAATGTATTGAAGATGTTTTGATCAAGTTTTTATGGCATATATATAACTTGAGCATCAGTAGTCAAGTATTTACATGCTTCCTCATTCTAACAGAGATAAGTTTTAATGGCATATATATAACGTGAGCATCAGTAGTCGAGTATTTACATGGTTCCTCATTCTAACAAAGATAAGTTTTTATGGCATATATATAACGTGAGCATCAGTAGTCGAGTATTTATATGCTTCCTCATTCTAACAGAGATAAGTTTTTATGGCATATATATAACTTGAGCATCAATAGTCAAGTATTTACATGCTTCCTCATTCTAACAGAGATATAAGTGCTAGACCAGGGTTAAATTTATCATTCCCCATCCATTGGTGTAAGTTGTGCTTGAATAATTACAGGGGAGAACTTAGTTTCACTTTGGTGGGAATCCTGTTCGAGAGAAGGGATAATCTCTGAGACAAATACATCTCCCTCCTACATATCATATTTATTCTTCAGATAAAGTTTAGGACCCTAGAGTGGGTATTTCTGATGCTATTTGTTTTGCGGATGAGCAACAGATCTAGCAGAGCTGGTTAAGAAATGCTTTGTAGGCCAGGCATAGATTGCCTCTCAGCAGTCTGTAGAACACAGAGTATAAATATAGGGCTTTGAGACAGTCTGCACAGGACATGCTGTCTACACCATGTATTCTTCTTGTGCGGAGCCTATGTGGCTGCACCAGTTGTTGCATATGCCTGGTTGGGTACATGCCAGAGGGGGCATTTTACTTATTGATTGGTCTAATGAGGGCTGAGTATAGTGGAACAATGGCATCTTTGGACCTGGATGCCATACATTGGCTTATAAATTGTGCAACATAGAATTATTTCCTTACTACAGTAGACACATGATGGTCAAAGACCAAGTTACTCTCTACATGCATTTCCAAATCCTTGACCACTGAGTTCGGCCTTAGAGGAGTGTATCATCAATGTAGTAATTTCCAGGAGTGATTGTCTTTCTTTTTTTTTTTCACATAATTTTTATTGATTTTTATAAATACAAGTATACGCCCCCCTCCATTATAACATCGGATGAAAGTTACTAAAATGGCTATAACTATATACAATGTCCATAACAGATACACTTTTGGTAATATATTCACATTTTATCTAATAGTTTTTTAGGTTTTAACCAAGCCAGTTGTTTATGTGTCACTCTTGTGGTTCTTGAGGTTATAGTTAACAATTTTCTATTACATACAATTTTGACCAATGAGATAAATTCCACAAATGATAGAATTTTTTTACTTTTCCAATTTGAGGTAATGATTTTTCTTGCAATTGCAAGGAGGGACCAGAGAAGGTGCACTTGTGTTCCTGGAATATATGCTGGTATCGGTACATTAAATAATAACAGTGAGAAAGTCACTTCACATTTATCCGACCACAATGCTTTAACCAGAATGGAATTACAGTTTTACACTCTACAAACATATGTGCCCAATCTGCACATACTGTTTCTTCACATTTCCAACATTCAGATATTTCATTTCCTGATATCAATGCTATTTTATGAGGAGCAAAGAAGCTTCTGTGAATGAACGTCCATGTGTAGATTTTCCAAAAGGGAGATGATGTAGTGTTACTAACTGACTTAAATATTAATGTTTTCTCATTTTCTGAAAATCTGAATTTATTAACCTTTTCTGTGTAAGGTGACTGTCTTTCTGAAAGACACTGTTATACATTTCTTGCCATTGAGTTTTAGACCATGACTCTGGAAATAGTTATTAGTCTGTATCAAGCTTTCTTTGCAGGTATTTGTATCATTGTGGTTGTCTGTGATTGCACTTAGTTTGCAACTGTCTGTGTACCTGGTAAGGCAGAATCTTTTGATGCTAGCCTTGACTTCAGAAAAATAGATGCCAAAAAGGAGCATCCCCAGCACAAGGCCCTGAGGGACTCTAGTACTGACTGGCCTTATTTTGGAGATAGACTCCCCTATCTTGACTTCTTGGGTCTTATCTGTGAACCAGCTGGCTATCCAGTGGTTTAAGTAAGTATTTATACCTAATTTTGTAAACTTGTCTTCAATACTCAAGTGCACTCTTGTGTCGAATGCTTTGCCCTCATCTACTGCTTTGGCGACCTTAGAAATCGAACAGGTTGAATAGGCATGACCTGCCCTTGACAAACCAAACTGGGCTGCAGACAATGTCTGAGTGTTTCCTGTATTGCTATTTATTATATTCATGATAATTCTTTCCCATGGCTTTGGATATCAGACTAGCCAGGCTTAGGGGTCGATTGATTCCCAGGTCTGTGAATGGTCCATCCTTGTGCACAAGGACAACAGTTGCAATCAGCCATTCATTCGTTATAAAGCCTGTTGAAGCTGTGGTGATTCTAATGGGCCCGATAGGTCATGTTTCACACTACTCAGAAGGTATCCTGGGATATTTTCAGGGCCCACTGATGTGGTCTTTGTGAGCTTAGAAAGTAAATTTTATCTATAAAATTTCCCTTAGAACAGAAACCTGTAACTTATTGTGGTTAAAATAAAGCCAGTATGTGGAGATAAGCTTAGAGCAGGTAGGCTATACATTAAACAGCACTACTACTATTATATCTTAGCACAGTCTAACCTATTGTAGTGGCAAACCCCATAGACCACCCAAGAATTCCTCTGTATAAGCCAGTCCATGACTTACAGTAGCCCACCCAAATATAGGTCTGGACAACAACGATAATCAATTTCCAAATGTCTTCATAGCCAGCTTGATAGATATAGACATCTTGAGACAATGTAACCATTGTCTCATGTTCATGGACAACCCTTTAATCCTTTAAAAAAAAAAAACACGGTATATGAGAGATGTATATACACAATTTCACTGGAAGCAAGAATCTCTCATATGAACAAGGTTGTCAAGAACACACACACACACACACACACACACACACACACACACACACACACACACACACACACACACACACACACACACTACCTCCACCACAGATAGTGTCCACCACACACATAGGCCAACCTATGCTGAGGCACTAAAAAGAAATCTTCCCAAATATCAAAGACCTCCTAAACCTATAAACAGTAATGTCTTTCCTGAGCAATCAATAAAACACTCACCAAAAACAACACCAAACACCACACATACTCCTACACCCAGCGGAGCCCCCAAAACAAAGCCCATACTGCAAGGAAAGACATTATCCAGGACTCTTGTCATAGGGAACTCCATTGTATGACACAGATGCCCACTCACCAGACTGAGCAAGGAGAAGATGACAGTTAGTTGCCTATCTGGAGCCATGATCTACCATGTTATGACTGCATTCAAGTCAGTACACCACAGGTACCAGTTTCATTTTGTCATAGTCCATGTGGGAGTTAATGACCTGAAATGTACTTCACTGGACTATATGAAGAGAGATGTTGTTGTTCTCTCTGACTATGTGTCTCAAGCAGGTATGTGCCTTGCACTGAGCAGCATTCTACCTTCACCAAGGATAATGCCACAGTATGAACAAAAGATAATTGACTTCATTAATTGGATTAGTTTCTGGTGTCTTTCCAGGGGGATTCAATATTTGTCAGCATGGGAGAATATGGCTAACAGATCATGTTGCTTTGCAAAGGGTGGTCTGCAACTGTCTCTCTTAGGCTTCTGAATATTGGCTAAAACTTTATCCACCCCCCCACCCCCCCCCCCGAAGAGCCTTTTTTAGGCAATGCCAAATTGACAAACCTACCGACATAGCAAATAAAACCCAAAGAAATCTAGAGGTGTTACTGCTCAATGCAAGGAGCCTAAAGAAGAAACTCTACACCCTACAAGATCTCCTCTCCTTGGACAATATAGACATCTGTGCAGTTAGCGAGACATGAATTACATCCACAGAAAGTACTCTGGCAGCAGAAGTCTTCAGTGTTTTCTACACATTTAGACAATTAGCTGCACAGATGGGGACAAAAGGTGGAGGAGTCTTAGTCTGTATTAGCAACAAGCATAACTCTAGATTAGTTATACAGGCTGATGTCCTAGAATTTATCCATGTGCAAATCACCATAGACAATGTCCCATAACATATCTTAGAAAGCTATAGGTCACCCTCTTTTTCACTAGAATCCCATAGGTCATACCTAGACCTACTGGAGACACTCACCATTAAACCAAATACCCCTTTCATGGGAGACCTTACCTACCCCATTACAGACTGGGAAACATACACTGCCTCATACTCACAGGCACAATGATTCCTGGACTTTATTAACATAAATATCCTTGACCAGATAGTGTGCACATCCCCTCAAAGTTCAAACATACTGTAGCTGGTACTCACTAATATGGGAGAATGCTGCACTCTTCCCGGTGTCATGTTCTCAATGGTCAGGTTGGATCACAAAGCTGTCTCCTTTGAAAAATCAACCCGGTAACCCCAGCAAACTCTGTAACAGTTAGGAACTATTCCAAATCAAACTGCACCCTATTACGTGATAGTTTATCAAAATTAAGTGCCCCTGTTAACCCTGAGTTCACAACAACTTATGTAGAATTGTTCAGAGACCCTGTACAACCATGTAAATGTTTGTATATAGGCTGCTGTACCTAACAGAAGTATGCATAAAACAAACTGTAAAAACAAACCACACTGGTGGACTCTTAACCTTAACAGGGTATGTAATCAAAAGAAAACGTCATGACTAAAATCAGGAAGAGCAACTCTCTTGATCGAAATCCAGATTACTATCAACATGAATCCCTAAATCCCTGACTACTATGTGCACTTTTTGGGGGTGTTTTATCAATGAGGCATTTTCCTGGGTTGTCTGACTTCCCAAAAGGTAAAGTTATTCTTTTCTTGGCATTGAGCTTTAATTTTTGACTTTGGCACTAGTCATTGTCTTAGACCTTTTTGCAACATGTTAGCATCTTGGGGTAGGTTCTATGATTGCTTTCAGCTTGCAAACATTTGCAACTTGGTAAGCCAGAGGTTCTTGACACTGACTTTGCCTTCCAAGAAATAGATATTAAAGAGAAATGGACCTAATGGGGAACTCCAGAAGACTCAACTGGTGCCTGGCCTTTTATGTGGAGGGTGTCTCCTCAATCCTAATTTCCTGGGTCCTATCAAGTCAGGCTGCCGACCAGTCACAAGTGGAGTCCCACAGGGATTGGTCCTGGGTCCTCTCCTGTTCGACATCTACTTTTCAGAAGTCCAGACCAACACAAAGGGACTCTGGCTGACCAAGTTAGCAGACGACTGCAAGCCATTATTAACTCCCCAAGTGATGCAGACATCCTACAGAAAGGCCTCACTATCACCAATGACTGGTGTGGAAACCATGGCCTTAAGCTTAATGCCAAAAAATGTGTCGTCATCTCCTTTGGTAAAAACTCAGTTTCCACTAATTACCACATCGATGGGAGCCCACTGAACACTGAAGGCAATATAAGAGATCTGGGGACACAGGTTGACAGCAACCTCTCCTTTGACCACCACATTGCCACTGTGGTCAGAAAGTCCCTCTATGTGGCATATCTCATTACCAAGGGCTTTGTATCCAGGAAGAAAGAAGTCATCATCTCTCTCTACTCTTCCCTTATTAGACCAGTCATTGAGTATAATGCCCAATTTGGTATGTACCTCAATAGACACCTGCAACAGCTGGAGAGGCCACAGAAGTACATCACAAAGAGGATCCTAGGCATAAAACACATGTCCTACACAGACAGACTCAAAAGACTCCAGCTATTTTCTGTCTCATATCACCTAATTAGAGGTGATCTTTGCTTGACTTACAAAGCCACGTCTGACCCAGCTCTGTTAGAAATGCTACATTTAAATAAATCCCAGTCCCTCCACACCACAAGCTCCAGAGACCTCAACCTCATTACCACAATCAACACAACATGCTGGAGGGACAGGTTCCTCACCCAGAGACTGCCCATGCTCTGGAATAGACTTCCCATACATGTCAAGCAGAGCACCTCGATGTCCCTCTTCAAGAGAAATCTTGATGAGTGGATGGGTAATAGAAAGTTCACCCCGGGGATCACTCCAGTGGCTCTACTTGATAGAGGCACTGGGAACTAACGTCGGGTGGCACGATGCCAGAGCACTTCTATGGGCTAGACTTGTAAAGGCTCCAGGGCCATTAGCCTAGTACACACCTATGAACCTATCTGTGAGCCAGCTGGCTATCAAATGGGTTACATAGGGGTTTATCCCTACTTCCCTGAGTTTGCTTAGAATGCCTGAATGGAGTATTGAAACAAATGTCTTAGCTAGGTCAAGGTAGGTAGTATGCACTATTTTGCCTCATCCATTGTCTTGGTGACCTTCTTAAACAAGTCCACTAGATTCAGTAGGCATGACCTATATTTTCCAAAACCAAACTGGGATGGGTCCAACGCCTTAAGGTTTCTTATGTCATTGTTAATCATTTCCATGATAATTCTTTCCATAGCTTTGCATATGTGACTAGTCAGACTAATGGGTAATTCCCAAGATCCATTGATAGCTTGCCTTTGTACAGAGGGATGACTGTTGCAATCCCCCATTTTCATGGCACAAAGAATGTTGGAAGCTATGGCTGAACAGTGACTCCAGTGGCACTAAGGTCATATTTCAGGCTATTTAGGAGGCATCCTGGGATATTATCGAGGTCCATCAAAGCACTATTTTTGGTCTTAGACAGTGCTTTTAAGATCTGCTCCCTAATGACAGAGTGGTTATGTTCGATGGTATTTCCTAGGGCGGTGTAGCTGCAGGTTGGCAGGGGGGAAGCTGGATCTGAATGTGTAAGCCAGAAGATTTGCTTTATCTCCTTGTTTTGTGAACATGGCTCCATTTACTAGCAGTTCAGCGCACTGTTGTGTGCTGCCTTTGAAGTTTCATACATAGCTGAAGAAGGCCTTATGGTTGTCCATGGCCTGAGATGCTATTACTACCTCAAAATTTGCTTTGTTGGACTTAATTAGTCCTCTTAGTTGTGTATTCATTTTGATGAGAGAGTTTTTATCATTTTTGGTGTTACATTTCCTAATTTTAGGTATGACTTTTTTTGTCCTTTTGTTGTACAACCTGTTTAATTTTGGATTTCAACAGGGTGGTTTGCTTTTCAAGTTAGTTTGGGGCTTACTTCTGGTAGGCATAGCTGTCTCTATGGATTCATTCACATGGTTGTACAGAACATCCATTAATAACTCCACATACGCTGCTGTGTTATCTGAGTTTGGAGGGGCTTGACATTTTGACAGGTTATCACTTAATAAAAGGTAGTTTGCATTGGAGTAATTCCTAACTGTGACAGAGTTTACTAGGATTACTGAACTTATTTTTATTTCAAAGGAAATTGCTTTGTGGTCTAACCTTACCAGAGAGGACATAACACAGGGGGTGGAGTGGGGGATCTACATTAGAAGACCGAAGACGCATTCTTTCAAATGCATCTTGGTCGAACTTAAAAGGCTGAAAACCCAAAATATCGAAGCTGCTGTTAAGTAAATTCTTTCCCTGGGAAAGAATTTACTTGGCCACTTCGGTACTTTGCCGTTTTCGGCACTGTAGTGCGGTCTCAGAGTTGGTCTATTTAAGTAGGGGGGTGAATTGGGGTGGTGGGGGGTGAAGCCCCCCATTTAATGTCATGTTTGAAATCGATTTTTATTTTTATTTTTTTGTTGGAACAGCGATTTCTTTTCCCTTGGGAAAAAAAATCACTGTTTTGACACTTCGACATTGTAAGCTTTCTGTTACATAGGGTCGATTAATCACCGTTCGCTTTTTTAAATGTTTGGTGATTTAATATATACCCTGGAGTGGGGTGGGGAGCAGAAACAATATTCTCCCATGTTTGTGAGTACCAGGTCCAATATATTTGTATCTGACTATCTGATGCAGAATGTTTGTGTTTACAAAGTCTAGGAATCTTTTTGCCTGGAAATCTGGAGTCATGTAAGACTCCCAGTTTATAGTGGGATAATTAAAGTCTCCCATGAGTATAGCATTTGGTTGAAAGCTGAGTGTTTCCAACAGGTCTAAGTATGAGCTGTGGGTTTCAAGGGACATACAGGGTGACCTGTAGCATGATAGGATATGGCATGGTACTTTGTCTACAGTAATATGGACATTGTGGAACTCCAGCGCATCATTGTGTTTAACCAGCCTAGAGGTATTCTTGTTTTTGATGTAGATTGAGACACCTCCAACTTCAATCCCTGCCTGTGCAGTTGCTGGTCTATATGTGTGGAAGGCACTGAAGCCTTCTTGCACTGCTGGGATATACTCTGTGTCTTTAAACCGTGTCTTGGCAACTGCACAGTTTGTCTTTATTCTCCAGGTGAGGACAGCTTGGAGGGAGTGGAGCTTCTTGTTAGACTCCTGGCATTGAGCAATGCCACCTTCACATTTCCTTGGGTAGATTTTGCTAAGCTGGAAGTTTTGTCAATTTGATATTGCCTAATAAAGACTGTCTGGGTGAGGAAAATATTTTAGCCAATATTCAAAAGCCTAGAGGAGACAGGTGCAGATCATCTTTGGCAAAGCAATGTGGTTTGTTAACCATGTCCTCCATTGCTGACAAATATTGCATCTCCCTAGAATGACATCAGAAACGAAGCCATTTATTAAAGTCAACTGTGTTCGCTCAGTCAGGATGTAACAGATGAACATTTGTGGGTTCTGTTCAAGCAGCTTTATTATGTACAAAGACATCAGGAATGAGGCAATAACTTTAACTTAGATAAATGTATAAATAAACTGACTCTCTCTCTCTCTCTCTCTCATACATATTCGCTCTCTGGCTGCACTCTCAAAATGGCACTGAAGCTAGCACGTACCTGCTATTTATATGCACGTGCTGTCCTTGGAAATGCTTCTTAAAGCTACAACACACATACATACATATTCTATATCCTCCCTCTTTGGGAAATGAATCATACTTCATTGATGACTAATTGACATGCAATAAATACAAGATAGTTTGTCTGTTGCATCCTCACCTCTCCTGGGGCCTCTGTTATTCGGGATATACGTCTCTGAGGTGCAGGCCAAAACCAGTGGGTTATGGCTGACCAAGTCTGCAGATGACTACAAGCTGGCCATGGTCATCAATTTCCCAAGTGATGCGGGCGTCCTCCAAGAAGGTCTCTCCCAAATAAATGACTGGTGCCAGAAACATGGCCTCAAGCTGAATGCCAAAAAATGCTTCATCATCCCCTTAGGGGAGAGTGATTTCCCCACATATTATCACATTAATAACAATTTCCAAAGTATGCAATCAGTAGTGAGGGATTTGGGCACCCAGGTTGATAGCAACCTGACTTTTGACCACCATGTTTCTTCCGTTGTACGGAAGCTCCACTCAAGTAACCCATATGCGTGACCTCAACCTGGTCTGTGATATTAATAGAACTTGTTGACGGGACAGATTTGTGTCCCAGAGACTCCCCCATCTGTGGAATAGACTCCCTCTCCATGTCAAGCAGAGTACCTCATTATCCCTTTTTAAGAGCAGCCTGGATAATTGGATGGGAGAACAAAAGAACCATTTATTCACAGACTAAGTGATTTCACCCTATGTCCATAGGGCATCATCAGAGTGAATTAACACAAAAGAACTTCTACATTTATACAACTCTAAAATATAACACGCCCACTACTAATTATAAAATGCTGTGCCGATCAATTCTTAAAGAAATATAGTTAAAAACAAACACAATAATAAATATACTATAATATTAAGTATATTTATTATTGTGTTTGATTGTTTTTAACTATATTTCTTTAAGAATTAATTGGCACAGCATTTTATAATTAGTAGTGGTCGTGTTGTATTTTAGAATTGTATAAACGTAGAAGCTTTTTTCTGCTCTGATGATGCCCTATGGACATAGGGTAAAAGCGCTTAACCTGTGAATAAAAGGTTCTTTTGTTCTCCTTCCTACCAGTTTGTGGATTACTCAGCGTTTTGACACTTCTTTCTTTTTTGTTTTATGTGTACATGCTCCTTTGAGCAAATTTGCCTTATAAATGGATGGGAAACAGAAAATACACCCTTGGGATTCCACCTGTGTCCCTGCTGGACAGGAGCTTTGGGTGCTGACTTGTCTAAACATGGGCTAAACTCTTGGCTAAACTTATAAGGGCCCCAGGGCCAACAGCCTAGTAACTTCCTATGATCCTATGAGCCTATGACATGCAATTATACAGAGTTAGATACATACAGACAATTATGTTCAGTTTGCTGTATATTTAACACTAGGTCTGGAGATGCAACCAAATTGTGTGACATAGAAGTTAGAGTTAGGTCTAGCAACTGGAACTATCTCTGCAGAATTTTCAACCTTGAGGACATCAGAAACATCATCAGAAGTAGTAATGGAAGTTAAGACATTCTAGAACAGGAACATTGTCTGGAACCCTCTGAGGTCTAGAGTCTGTATCACAGGAACAATGCTGCAATATAGGTTCTGATACAGGAAGAAGATGTCTGCGATTTCTCCTGTACTCCACACCCTCAGGTTCCACAAAATAGGATCTTGGCTTGGTACATAAACCTGTTACTTGACCAATCTGGTCAAAACCTTTTGCCGCTTGTATCCTCATTGTCTCGCCTTTTTTCAATGAATGAAGAAATATGCTCATTTTATCATAACTGGACTTCTGAAAAGAATGTTTTCTGAGTAGTTGGGCTTTGATTGCTCTGTTGTTTTTAGCTTTAGGCCTCAACAAACTGGAACTGATTGGCAAGGTTGTTCTGATTTGCTTTTGAGAAGGTGAGCCAAGTATATCGTCATGGAGTATGTTTCTGAGACAGAGTAAATTTAAAAAGACATTGGTATTGTCACGCTTTGAATTCTCTAGCAATTGTTTTGCACTCTTTACTGCATGTTCAGCTAGTCCATTTGACTGTGGGTATTCAGGACTACTAGTGATATGTATAAAGTCCCATTCTCTTGCAAATTTCTGAAACAATTGACTGTTAAATTGCGTACCATTGTCAGAGATAAGCTTATGTGGACTACCATGAACTGAGAAATGACGTTTCAGCTTGGTAATAACAGTAGTGGATGTTAGGTTAAGCAACAAATCAATCTCAAATCAGTTTGAACAAGAGTTGACTAACATTAAGTAATGCTGATTGTTCCACTGGAATATGTCAGAGGCAAGGGAGCCCGCAGGATTTTTTGCAGGGGGGTGCAAACCCAGAGCCCCACCCACATAGCTCACCCCGCCCCCTGCCAACACAGCCCCGCCCAAGTCCACCCACCCAAGCCCCGCCCACACACCCATTCCAGTGTCCCATTACTTGGCTATTTCTCCCCATTTACTGTAGACACTGTTCAAATCTGTGTGCATACTGTGTTATGCTTTAGTTCTACAATGATTACAGGCAGTTGGATTTAAATTTACAACTTTTATTTCAAACATTATAGCCCAAACACTGAGACATTTACTAAACCTAAACAAAGCAATAGTCTTGCAATGAAAACAGACTTGGCATTAAAGCTTCTCTACTTTTGAAACTCACATTCAATGAAACGGCATTGAAACCCACATTCAAAGAAAATGCATCTGGCTAGTGGCAGGTTATTTACCTTTGAACTGTTTTCAAGCAATAGGCTCCTTGCACACCGTTAGGGCCATGCAAAAGTTATTTGATTTACCTGATTGTATTAATTATAATATATAATTGAATTATATCCCTTGTATTATACAGCAACACTTGTATATTTCAGTGTTTCATCTACAAATTCAGTGCCTGCTGCCGTCAAAGAATAAATTGCCTAGGTTAAATTAAAAAATGGTAAGCTGGTATATTGCAATAGAAAATGGATGACAAGCTGAAAAACAGGTTCATAGTTATTAGGCATCTCATCCAAAGGAGGACATCCTGAGGACTGCAGCATACAAATGTATATGCTGTAGGAATAGAACCTCAAGCCTTTACATTAAGATGCAAGTATTCTACTTGTGGTGCTACTAACATAGCTTTAAAACTTTATACCACAATAGAGATACCATTTGCTAAACAAAATGGTTGCACATTGTAAATAGACTTGGCATGAGCAGCAGTGAACTTCGCTTCCCTTAAAACTCACAGTTCCTTGAAAATGCACTTGAAAATTCCACCTGCTAACTCTAACTTGGGCATTTCACTTTCTCTCTCTTACAAAGATACCACACCCCTCAAGGCTTCACCCTTAGTGCAAGAAATCTTGACAAAGCCTAAAATAAATAGGGACAAATTATAAATATGGCTCTCAGAAAATTGCAAGAGTAACAGGATTTGTGTTAGTATGCAGTCTCATTATTTAGCAACTTCAATCCTTTTTAAGAGGAATATGGGGCAAAAATCTGGACAGCTGAGGGGTATGCTACCTCCCTCATACACACACCAAATAATTCTGGTCAGACTTGAATTAGTTCTGGGAAGGTTGCACTGAACGGCACCGTGCTTGATCTGAAGTGGGTGAAATCCTGGTAGCTAGTGATTGCAGCTCAGCAATGTGGAGCATTAAAGCATTTTTAGCAGAGCATTGTTTCATCACTACCTATTGTGTTTGCACATAAGCTGTAGTCGTTTCAAACATTTACCTTTTTTTGATTACTACAGAGTACATTTACCCACCAGAGCTATTGTGTTTTGACTTCATTGTGGAGCTAGTTGTTGCAGGGCTTGGCTTTAAGTAAGGTAGCAATGCTTATTTACCATATACCATTAAAGCCACCCAACTACAAGTGTACTAACACACAGACACTGCTATAAGACACTGGTCTCCAATAAAATGTAATGAGCTTCTGAAAATACTGTAATCCTGTCCTTTTATTACAAATACTGTCATATGCATTTCAATACCCAAGGCTTATACATTATCTAGCTATGTAAATATTCTCTGCATGGCAACAACGAAAAGGCTTTCAATGCTAGCAATTCTTTAACAATATGCTTACTAAAGCTTACTTGCATCTTACAATGTCCGACAAGCTTACTAAAGCTTACTTGCATCTTACAATCTCCGACAAGCTTACCTGATGTTCATTAAACCATGGCTACTTAAACAGAGCAACAGGACACTGTGATAGCATGCAGTTCCTGAATAATAAGAAGCATAAATCAACAGTATAAAAATCTGATAGAAAACCAGAACATTTTGCAAAATCAAGGACAGATGAAAAGCCACGGTCATATTTGTGATCTACCTTGGATGGGGGAATACTCTGCACACTTACTGCATAACTGCTTCTTGCCTTCCTTGGACACATCCCGAGCCACTACAATGGGGGCTGGGGTGCAATAAGTATGTTAATATTTGAAGGCTCTGACACTCCTACCTCTCAACTTCAGAGCAAGAAATCTGGACAAAGCCATACATAGAACTAGAAGTGGGACACAGGCCCAAAAATAAGGCCAATTTTTAAATATTGCTCTTATTAACTTAATAGAACAGGTAGATCTTGCATTAGTACAAATTTTCTGAAGGGTATAAAATCTGAAACTCAAATGTCTGCCATTATTTTCTAACTTCAATCTTTAATGACTTGCCACTAATTTGCCAGAAACCACAATTTTATGAAAAACAGACCAAAATGTGATGCAAAATACCTGTCAAAAGGGACACCTTTTAATATTAACAGTTAACTTGAAGCAGCTAACAAAATAAGAGCATCCACATGCATTTCTGAAATAAAGGTAATCTACAACTGATCATTACAGTTATAATTGTAAACCCTCCACATTTTCTTCCAAAATTGCCATTTTGGAGGAGGCATTATTAGGGGAGAGCAACATTTTGAGCCAGAATTGGGGACAATTGAGATGTTTGGATATTCCTAATCTACAAAGTGATTTGCACGTACCTCTCAACCTCTTAATGCAGGAAATCTGAACAAGGCCAAATATATTGGGGAACATAGAAACACTACTAAAAATTGCTCTTGTATAAACTTAGTCTTGCATTAGCATGCAATTTTCTGAAGATTATGACATCTGAAACTCAATGTCTGTCATTTAATGGCTTAATTCCTAAATGATTTGCTAGAAAACCACAAATTTTGAGAAACAAACCAAAAATAAGCACCAAATATCTATTAATTCTGCAAAGATATGGACAACTGAGAGGTATAGTTCAACCGGGGCTGTCTGAGTTTGCTACCCCCCCCTCACAAAATCATGGTCAAATGGAGCCTCCCCCCCCTGCAGCCATTCCAATGTCCCATTCCTTGGTTATTTTGCCCCATTTACCATAAACACTAATGTGCATACTGCTTTACTTCTGCAATGATTTAGGATTTCATTTGAAAGATTTATTTTGCATTTTACAGCACAAACCCTAATACATATCTGTTAAAGCAATGCAGTCTCAATGAAAATAGACTAACATTAATACTTCTCTGCCCTTGAAACTCACATGCATTGAAACAGCACCGAAACCCACTTTCAGAGAAAATACATTTTGCCAATTGCAAATATTAACTCTGGGCTGTCTTCAAAATCATAGGCCCCTCGAACATAACATACACATGCTCTTTGATACACCTTCCTGACTGTATTACATTATATTCCTTGTACAATACAGTACAGTTGTTAAAGGGCATTTTAAATTTATTGTTTTGAAAATGTTTCCAGTAAACAAAGAAACAAAAGCATCCACCAATGACAAAATTGCCCAATTCAGAACATTTCCATCATAAAGTCTACTCAAGTCCACCAGTATCAGTAAAAAATATACACAATCTCTGTAGTAAAATCCACATTGAAGAAATTTGTAACTAATAGAGGTTGCTGCTAGCAAACACTTTATATGTCATTATTTAATCTACAAATAAAGTGCCCGTTACCCTTGAAGAATAAATTGCCTTTGTTGCATGCAGTAAAATGAAAAGCTAGTAATACCACAATAGAGAATGGATAGCAAACTGTTAACAGGTTCATAGTTACTAGGTATCTTTGCCAAAGGACTGCAGCATCCACCCCCTTTACAACACAATACAGCATCAGCAATGCATTTACCTACTGCGGGAGTAGAACCCACAGCCTTCAGCATCTAAAGCAAGTACACTATCTGTTGTGCTATTAATGTAAGCAGACTAAACATAATCAGCACTAAACTTTTGCTCCCCTGCAGCTCTCAGCTCCTTGTAAAATCTACTCGACACTCAGCTGTATCTCTGAACTTTGCAGCACAAGAAATCTGGAAAAGCCAAATTTATTGGGGGGGGGGCAAAAGGCCAAACAGGGACACATTTTAAACATTGCTTGTATAATGTTTGAAAGTTGCTAGAATAAAATGCTGCATTACCACCATACATTTCACTGCCGTCTTGAACCCAGGGGACCCGTGCAAAAGTCAAAGCAACATACCACTACGCCAAATCAGCTGTTTTGTGAAAGAGGAAGACTGAAACTTTACCATTTAGTGAATTCAGTTCTCACCATAGCACAGCTGTCAACCTCTTAGCACAAAAGACCTGAACAAAGCCAATAATGGGTGACTACAACCACCAAACATTCAGTGAATTCAGTTCTCACCATAGCTCTCAACCTCTTAGCAAATAACACCGGACAAAGCCAGTAATGAGAGAATATAGCCCCAAACATTTTCAGTGAAATCAGTTCTTACCATAGCTCTCAACATTAGCAAAAAACCTGGATGTAGCCAATAAATACCTGAACAAAGTCAACACTGGGTGAATATAGCCCCAAACATTCAGTGAATTCAATTCTTACCATAACTCTCAACCCTAGCACAAAACCTGGATGAAGCCAATAATGGGGGGAATACAGTCCCAAACACAGGGATACATTTCAAATATCCATCTTGTACACTTAGAAAATTGCTAGAATAAAAGCTTGCTTTTGTTACCATACACTTTCTGAAGAAAAGAAGTCCAATATTGAAATGTGTCCATTTACATTTATTAACCAGGAAAGTCTGACTTTGAAAAAAAAAAAGCAAATTTTTAGCAGAGGCCCAGGAGAAACACTCCAGACAGCCAAGAATATCAGGCAACAAGGACACAAATGCAGAAACCACAGATTTTATGAGGAACAGAAAAGGTATGAGGGAAAATCCTACAATATTTTTACAAATGGTGGTGGGTAGGGAATTCAGGCTCTTGCCACTTGGGCCCAAGGTACAAGGTTCAAGCCTTATTCTCTACCCACCACCATGTACACCTGGGGCATTACACACACACACACACACACACACACTACCTGAACGGGTCCCATCTTCTGTTCCTGAATACTCCGTCTGAGGCTTGAATACCCTGTCTAAGTTCCCGCTTTCACATAGCGATGATATCAGCCCATCTAAGTTCCCGTGATGATGTCAGCACGCCTACCTGCGATCTTCTTAAAGAAGAACGCACAAAAGAAAAGCTTTGTTTGAAATGCTGTAGTCAGCCGATTGCCGATTCCAGGGGGGTGCAAGTGCACCCCACTCACCTGCGCCTTGGTCAGAGGCTACTGTTGATCAAGGTAGTTCAGAAACTTGGCGTGGCTCTTTTTGCAGATGCGGTTTAGTACTATTGCATGTTGAACAAGATGAAAGTACTCTGTCAATGTCTTTCACTAGGGAAGGCCAAAATAACAGTCCTCGCACCCTTCATTTGGTAAATTCAGAACCTGGGTGGCCATGATGCAAAATCTGAATATATTCACTTTGTAAGTAAGCAGGAACCACAACTTTAGGACATTTGAAAATAATGTCATCTTCCATCAACATCTCATCTCTGTAAGGAAAATAAGGTTGGACATCAGATGGTACACTGGACTGCTTTGACGGCCATCCTACCTGGATGTAGTGCGTGAGCTTTTGCAAAACAGTTATCAGTCTTTGTATGATCTCAGCTCATCAAGTCTTGTGGTCGAAAAATTACACACTTCCATGACATCAAAGTCAAAATTCTCTGCATTAAACTGTTCCTTTGTATTTCTGGGTGATCTGGATAAGGTATCAGCCAGATAAAGAAGTTTGCCTTTTGTATAGTCCATTTTGAAGTTATACTTTTGTAATTTGAGCATCATTCTTTGCAATATTGCTGGAGCAGAATTCATAGGATTCTTTAAGATAGTGACTACAGGTTGATGATCGGTTTCAATCTGGATCTCTCAACCATAAATATAATCATGAAACTTTGAACATGCAAACATAATTGCCAAAAGTTCTTTCTCAATCTGAGCATATTGCATTTCAGTCTGGATAAGAGTTCTAGATGCATGGGCTACTGGTCTGCCCTCTTGAAAAAACTGCTCCAAGACCAAACTTTGAAGCGGCACAGGAAAGAGTAACTGGTCTATTGACATCATAGTATCTTAATGAAGGTGTAGTGGGAATTTTCTTCTTAGGATCAACAAAATATCTCTGGTGCTGTTTTAGCCAAGACCATACAACATTTTTGCACATTAGCTCTCTTAAAGGCACTGAACTTGCCCAAATAATTAACCACACTAAGAAAACACTGCAGATTTTAAACATTATCTGATGCTGGCATCTCAAGAATAGCTGTTTGTTTAGACTGGTCTGGTCGTAAACCTCTACTGGTAAATAAATGACCTACATATGTGACTTCTGGTAATCTGAGCTTGCACTTGAGAGGACTGAGCTTTGAACAAATCATCTACTATTGTGGCACAGTGATAACCTGTAAAGATCTGTTCTATTGCACATTGGAAGACTTCACTTGCAGAATTTATTCTTCCAAATGGGGTACTAAATGTAGTCAGTAATGAAGACTTGCGATCAAGCATTACTTGCCAAAGTGCACTCTTTGCACCCAAGACAGAAAATACAGTGGCATTCTGGATCAGGGCTGCGAATTCTTCGACTGTTTGCATGGGATAATGATGTCTCTTTAATGCCTTATTCAAGTCTCTTGGGTCAATGCATATTCTGATTTCGTCTGAGCCTTTTTTATGATTTACTATCATAGACGACACCCATTCAGTTAGTTCTGTAGCTGGACAAATTACACCTTGTTACACCAGTTATCCGACTGAGCTACAACTCTGCTCTGCATGGCTATTGGAATTTTTCTTGCCAGCCTGACCATTGGACTGACCTCTGGGTCTAACTTCATACAATACACAAATAGAAGCTTGCCTAGTGTGTCATCAAAAGCATCAGAATATTCCTAAAAAATAGCATCACTGAAGCTGGAACTGGGACATGTGCTTATATGATGAACTTCTTTAGTAAAGAAAAGCAAGTTCATTCTCAAACTGTCTCTGAGACCAATAATGACTGCACGGGTCTTGGAACTATGTAAAACAACAACTTGTAACTGTTCCCAACCAAATAACATGAAAGCAACACTGAGCCTTCGGTTTGAATTTCTTCACCTCCATAGGCAACAAGTCTCACACAACTAGCCACATTAAGTTGTTCACCAGCCCTTACTTTGGCAAATGCTTCTGCTGACATAACATTACACTTTGAACCAGTATCTACCTTGAGCTCGATGGGTTTACCATGGATCATGACAGTACAAAACACTTCGCCCTTTGCTAATAAATCTACAGCATTAACCTTTTCACCAGTTACTGATACATCATATAAGTAGAAAGTAGCCTGCATGATCAACTTGCTTTTTTAAGTGATCTTTCTTTGCAACTGAGTGACGTTTATGTGACTTGCAAAACTTTTGAAAATGATTCCATTTTTTGCACTTGTGAGATTGGTGAGTAAATGCTAAACACTTTTCTCTTTGGGACTCATGGTTGGCACCACAATTACGACAGTTAACAATGAAGCTTGACTTGGGTTTTGCTGATTCACCTTTGTGCTGTACTGAGTAACCCTTGTACAGCACTGAGCATGCTCCTTTAACTGAACTATTCTTAGAACTTGCTGGAAGATTATGTGATTTCCCTGCCACACCCGGACAGGCTGCAGCTGCCATGTGCTTAGGCCTCTGTCTGCTTGCCACATGTAGCATGCTGTCTACATTTGCTTTGGTGCCTCCTGAAACTATGGTCTTGTCACTAGCCAGCATACTTGTGTGCCTTTCTGTAACTTCATTGATTTAACAAATCTCAATGGCTTTGCTAAACATTAAATCTGTGTCATGAAGCAAAATTATTCTCACAGCAGCACTATTGATACCATACACAAGCCTGTCCTTTATCAACTCATTGTTTAAATCACCAAACATGCAAGTTTTAGCTTTGTTTCTCAAGTCAGTAATGTAAGCTGGAAATGCCTCTCCTGGCTTTTGGTCTCTTGTGTAAAACAAATGCCTCTCTAATGTAACATTGGTCTGGGGGCTGCACATTAATCTGAATTTACACTTCAAACACTCAGGATCTTCTCTTGATTCAGCCTGAACAACAATATGATGGTTTTCTCCTTCATATAATGCTGCAGCATACACAAATGAACGCTCTCTAGCAATGGCCTCTGACCCAGCTAGGTTTAGCAAAATGAATGCTCTGGTGCCTGCATCTTTATCTGAGTAAGCTGCTTGTATGAAAATATTGTACTCTTGCTGAAATATTCTCAAATTCTCTGCAATATTCTGATCAAATATGAAATGCCTCTGCCACATCAACACATCAGTGAAGGCTTTTACAAGTATGCACAAACACACACACACACACACACACACACACACACACACACACACACACACACACACACACACACACACACACAAACATATATATGCCAGAAATTTATGCCAATACTTGCAACTATGATCAATAGAACAGTAAGCCTCTGAGTAATTAAACTCTGTGAAATACTTTGCAAAATAAGTCTCCGTGGCACAACAACACTCTTGAAATCACGGTACTGTAAAAGTCGCTTATCATCATTGTAAGAAACATCTCAAAGTAACTGCACATTGCAAATAAACAGTGCACAGCACAGTGAAACACTTCCAAAATGGCTGTTCTTTGCTAAATAACTCTTTAAAGTGCAAAAAACATTCTGTAATGGTGGCCCTTCATGAGTAGACACACCTAACACAAGAAACTTTTTGAAATGGCTGTATTTTGACTGCACTTCACAAAATAGTTGCACTCTGCACACAATAAACTCTCTGAAATAAATGCACAGTAATAAACACATACTGTAAGCACTTTTACACACTTTGCAATGCTTTGAATAACTCTAGTTATGCTATTCAGAGCTTTAGCTAATGCAAAATACTAGTTTATGCCAAAACTGTAATTTGCCAAAAAAACATGCAGTTGCCTTGTTTTATTCATGCTTAATATGCCCTTTCTGCCCTTTATTATATCCGTTTTGCCCATTTAATCTCTTTTCTTGTGCTCATTTTACTCTATACATGCTCATTTTTCAATTTCGAGGTGACTCTGAACCTCATATAGGCTTTTCTGATAATCGCCCTATCAGATATCTTAATTTTGAATATTTAATTTAAATAATAAACTTTTTAGTTAGTGGATCATCCCATCATTCTGTTTCCAGCCAGTTTGCTCTGTATAACACTGAACAGTGGTGCTCAGTTTATTAACCATTTGAAATGCCAGGACCCACTGCAGCAAGTCCCAAAATACAGAGACTGAATGACCAAAAGATCAGACTTACATATACCAAGTCCAAGATGCCACTTCTTAGAATATTCCCTCTTTTCTGAGATATGGTGATCTTGGAACTGGTGTATATAAGTTTGGGGGGTGTGGGGAGCTTTCCCCCAGATGGGGGTGCATGATGGCCTTGCTACTCCTGCAAAAAGTAATTTAAAGGAGAAGAGCAATTTTTTGAAATTTGCTCTTCTATGTTTTCGGTCTTTTTTTCCAGTTTGTTGGCACTCTGCATTTTTTTAAGTGCCGACATTTCAAAAGGGAGCCACTAAGTTTTGGGTGGTGGAATGAAAAACCCCAGGTGCAGCTATGATTAACACTAGTTATGATTGTAAATACATTTTTTGGATGTGATGGTGACCAGAATAAGGCCATACAGTAGCTGGGCTAGTAGGTTGCTTTTTTCCTCACGTGCTTATGCCGCCAATGTGGAGGTGAAAGTACAATTGCGTAAGTTATTCTTACTCTTAACAGTGGATGTTCATATTTCTTACTGCTGCACTAGCTTTTAGGCTATAAGGAATGTGTCCTGCCGACCACAGAACCACCAACCAGCTTCCAACAGCTATGGCTCCCTGTCACACCTACATTCTGACTGGTGACTGGTTAACTCCAAGAAGGGAAATCAGTGTGAAGCTTTCTTTAGGACTTTCTTGACTATGTAGACACAGAGAATAGTCTGGGAATCCTGAACCAATATAACAAAAAGGTTGTAATAAAATTCACATAAAGTAGAAACACACAAACACACACACACAAAAACAAGTATTTATATCCCAACTACAACCATGCACTATGGTAGGGGGATGCAGGGTGGGTGCAGCTACTGCAGCAGTGAGGAATTTGAATATCTGCTGTTATGGGTAAGTGCAACTTAAACAACTGTACTATGTTCATCATTCTTACTGCTGCAGTAGTCTTTACATTACATGGGCTGAATACCATAGCCTACCCAACCTCTGAGGAGGAATGGTATGGCTCCAGGAGCTCCTGGAGAATGGTCTTAGCAAAGCTAGACCTTGACATAGAAAAGGAAATCAGTTTGTAATCCTTGTAAAAGTATGCATAGAGGACCATGTAGCTGCATCTGAAATACTTCGGGTCCAGCCATTTCCAGTACACCATCAATGAACACAAGAACATACCTCAATGCTGCCTGAAATGGATTTGCCATGATGAATACAAGAAAAACAATAGCTGAGGACAGTCACCTGGAAATTGTTTGTTTAGGCACAGGATGTCTCTTTTAGTCCTTTGATAAGAAATAAATTGCTGATCAACTTTTTGGACGGACTTAGATCTATCAATATAGTAACCGATTTATCACTACAAGTCGTATGCAGAATCCTTTTTCCCTGATTTTTAGGTTTTGGGTAGAAAACTGGCAGATTGATGGCTTGATTCAAAGTAAACTCTGAAACTACTTTTTTGCAACCATAAAAGAGGGGTTTGTTCTTTTTTTAAATACCTTTATTGAATTATCACTTGTGACATAGGCAAACTTACATGTATATAAAAGTAATGAAACCATATCAACAAGTTCATTTTTACAAACATTGTACATCACATATATTGCTGCATACTGAATAACATAAGCAATGTTACATAAATTACTCAAATTCTGCCATCTCTTAAACCTCATTCCTCCTCCAAAACATTTTTTCTCCATGTATTGTTCCCACAATTTCCATTTTTTTCTATGCAATTTACTCCTACGTTTTTTCTAAAGACCCCGATTCCTACTATTTTATCTCTCTTACAATATTCAGTACTTTAAGTATAATTGGTTTAGATTTTGATTACCATTTTCTAGTAATTGCTTTTTTTGGCAGCCACCGGAATTAAACTTAACAAGGTCTTACTGTGTCTAGTCAATTCAGATCCTGTTATCCCAGCTCAAAAAAAAAAAAGTTTCCTTAGTTACACTATTTTGCTCGCTCAGTATTTCTGACAAAGTACTCCGTAGGGATTTTTTAAAGCCTGGCAATGCATTACATTCCCAAAACATATGTACCCAGATACCTCTTTCTTCCTCATCACAACTCCAACATTTGCCTTCTACTTGAGGAAAAATTCTTTGGAGTCTACTTGGGTTATATAAGTATATATGCAAAAACTTCTTGACAAAAATCCTAAATCTTCTAGATTTTGTTGCATAGTTGGGAGCCATACATATGTCGTTACATTGTTTCTTTGTTTCTCTAAAATAACCCTTCAAATCAGATATTACTAAACCTCCTTCTTCTGTTGGGAGGAGCAGCTTATCCCACTTGACTCTTGCCCTCTTCCCCTCCCAAATAAAATCCTAAAACACTTTATTAATTACTGTCCACAAGTTCTCCTCTGGTTGGTAAAAATATGCCTGACCTGTGTATAAAACTAAATGGACTAAAAATATTTTTACTCCTTTTATCTTGCTATCCATATCCATAGGCAAGAACTTCCAGTATTTCAGTTTTTGGATTATCTTTTGTTTAGTCTCTTTCCACATATCCTTAACTGCTATAACTGAATCCTTTTTAATCCATACTCCAAAATATTTAATTTTATCATGCTCCCATAAATATGGTTATTACTGGACCAATTCATGCGAGCGTACATAGTTCATAGCTATACCTTTTGTTTTATCTTCATTAATTTTATATTCCAAAAAAAAACAGTACTGTCTCAGAACATTCCACAACACTGAGATGTCTTTTTCTGGTTCCATCAGGTACAAAATACTATCATCTGCAAATAAAGCCAACTTTTTTTTAACACCATACTAATTATATCATTCAGTTTCTGGGTGCCTTATTTTCTTTGCCAATGGTTCTAAATATATTGTAAATAGAGGTGAAATGTCTTGTTCCCCTCTTCAAAAGCAATTTGTCATTGAGGAACCATCCCAGCTTGATTTCTGCCTCTGATTCCCTCATTAAATGCTTCTAATTAACCTTATTATTGTATCAGGAAATGCAAATGCTTCCACTGCCCAAATCATAAAATGTCAGCTTACTCTGCTGAATGCTTTCTCTGCATCAAGACTTATGTCATGCTGTCTGGCAATAAAAAATCACTCAAATAGCATAACACAGTGTGTAAGATATATATATATATATATATATATATATATATATATATATATATATATGTGTGTGTGTGTATATATTATATATATATATATATATATATATATATATATATATATATATATATATAATATCCTTGGAGGCAAAAATCTCACATGCAGTAAACATGGACACCAAAATTATCAGCAATATACCACATATCACAACTCTCCAAGGCCATCATAATAGACATAATCCACTACATGATGAGGTTCTAAAGATTAACTTGCTAAACCTCAAAGACCTCCAAAAAACAACACAGGAACAAAGTATACTCAACATATTAAACCTACATCGTCACAAAGCACAAGAAGTCCCAAAGTCACAGATACGGAGTCTGTAAGTCAGGCATTGACCCAACCAAACATTCTTGTTAGAGGTGACTCCATTATAAGACCTACAGATGTGCCTCTTACCAGGCTGAACAACGAAACAGTGATGGTTAGTTGTTTGTCTAGTGCCAGGATCCATCAGAACACTCATGCATTCAAGTCCTTGAACAACAAGTACCGGTATGACTCTGTTACAGTTCATGCCGGTGTCAATGACCTGAGATCCATCTCCTTGGATTATAAGAAGATTACAGGATAGAGGCCTTAGACTATGTGTCCAAGGCAGGTATGACACTAGCATTTATAGCATTCTATCTTCTTCAAAGATGATGCAATATGAGCAAAAACTAACTGGCTTCAATAATTGGCTTTTGGAGTCATTCAAAAGGGGTCCGATGTTTATCATACTGGTAGGACATGATTAACAGACCACTCTGCTTCTCCAGGGATGGCCTGCATCTCTCTCGTCTAGGGTTTCATTTATTGGCAAAGACATTGTCCTCCCCACAGTGCCTTTTTTAGGCAATACTAACCTGATAAACCTACCAACTTAATGAAACAAGCAGAGGATAATATGGAGGTGTTACTGATCAATGCTAGGAGCCTGAACAAGAAACTCTACTTCTTACAAGCCCTTCTCACCATGGAAGACACTGATATCTGTGAAGTGACTGATACATGGTTTAAAATAACAAACAACACTTTGGCTGTGAGGGCTATAATGTCTTCACACGTTTAGACCAGCTACTATGCAGAAAGGGAAAAAAGGTGGGGCTGTATCAGTCTACATTCAGAAGAGACTCACATCAATGCTGGTAAAGCAGCAGGATGCACTAGAACTTCTTCATGTCCAAAGAACCATCATAAAGGTCTAAAGCATATATTAGCTAGCTATAGAACTCATTTATGACAAAAGAAAGCCACAATGTCTATGTACAGGAAATAGAATCACTCAATACCAATGCCCTGGAACAATTAGTCAAAGTACCCACTCCTTACTCCTGTAAGAGCATCTTAAACCATCCCTCGTGTATCTTCATCCCTTAAGTCTGACCATACAGCAGTCATCTTTGAAATAAACCTGAAACCAGAGATCCCTTCCCACCCAAGGTACCTTTAGAAATTTCTTTAACACAAACTACCTACTCTAAGTGATGCATTGGCAAGCTTCAAATCCCCAACCTAACCCAGTTAACTCCACTGAATCTGCAGAAATGTAAACCACCATACTATGCCAGCATCTAAACAGCTGCATGGATTCAGCTGTACCCCATAAGAACAAGTGCAGTAAAACCATAATATCAAATAGCTTTTGATCAAAAGTATGAAGAGTAATTTCCAGAATGTTAGAGCCCTTGTCACTTAAATAAGCAAAACAACTGAGGAGTTTAATAAAATCCACCAAAGCCCAGTTTGAGGATAAAATAGCTACCCAAGCCAAAGATAATCACAAGGCATTTTTTAGTTATGTTCGTAAACTCAAAAAGCACAACTCAAGAATGTGCTGAGCTGATAGTGAACTATGTTACCTACAATGTGGCTGAAGACATAGCTAGCCTAACTGGCTGATAAATTTAGTGCTAACTTAACCCCTCTTGCCCCTCCATTTGTCCCCAAAGATATACCTAAAACTAATTCACCTCTAAGACCAAGTCCTAAAAGTGCTATCAAAAGCTAAAAATACTGAAACAATGTATACTGACAATATCCCTTGGTGCATCTTAAATAGTATGAAGTATAATTTAGCAACACCCCTATAACAGTGTTCAATCTTGACCACCATACAGGTTTTGCACCAAGTGAATGGAGAATGGCTACAGTCATTTCCTTGCATAAGGGAGGACCTTCCAAAGAACCAGGCAATCACAGACTAATAAGTCTGAACAGCCTCATAACAAAGCCATGGAAAGAGTTATCATGAGATTAATCAATCAGGACATAGGGAACCTCCACAAACACTAGACCCTTCTCAGTTTGGATTCATCAAGGGCAGGTCATGCTTACTCAACCTGATAGATTTTTTTTAAAAGGTCAACAAAGCAATGGATGAAGGTAAAATGGTACACACTACACAGCTCGACTTGGCCAAAGCTTTTGACACAATTACCCACTCAGGCATAGTATAATAGCTAAATGAATTGGAGATAAACCCTTCTGTCACCTACTGGATTGCCAAATGGATCAGAGAAAGGATGCACATAATCAAAACAGGGGAAGTCACCTCTATAAAGAGTGGAGTCCCCTTGAGTTCTGTTCTGGGACCACTCCTGTTTGGCATCTACTTTTCTGAAGTAAAAGACAATAAGAAGGGGTTCTGGCTGGCTAAGTTTTCAGATGACTGCAAGCTAGAAGTAGCCCCTGAATGTCCAAATTAAATGTTAAAGTGAACCTCGGACCTCAACCAAAAGTAGTAACAAACACGAACAATGTCCAAGGAAGTGCCAGGAGCCTTGCATATACAGTACTCTTTATTTAGACAATATAGCTAACAGTTCGTAGAGCGTTTTCATCTGACTAAAGAGATTTCATCAGAACAATGCTGATTAACTAACACAGCCTTATATACATTTAATCCCGCCCTAATTAATTAATAAACTAATTAAAAAAACAATTGTTTAAAGAAACACATCCAAATTCTAAAATGAACTGAGTACTACTCCATCCCTATATAAAAAATGCATAGTAATAACTGCCCTGCAACCTAATACAATTCAAACTTTTGGAACAATAAATATTTACAATATATATTTACAATAAATTTGTTGACAGGACCCTAGATAAAAATGAAATGTATCCCAGTACATTATACACTGGATATATGTGAAACATATAAACTATTAAAACACTATTAAAATACAGTATGTAATGCCCATATGTTAAAAACTAATCATTATTATGGTCATAGTATATACGTTATATTGTATTATGTTTTAACTAGAGGTTTAGTAGGTATAACCTCGTTCAGTCCTGGAGGTGCAGCTGCATTTAACCTTATCTGCCATTTTATCTCCTTTTCACCAACGACTGCTTTTATGTTACCACCCCTAGGGTTAGGAGATATAACTTCTAAAATGGCAAATTTGAACTCCTGACATCCTGGACTGCTGACAAGATGACGGCAAAGAGCATTATTAGTATCATTTTTTCTAATACAATAGGTGTGGTCATAGATTCTGTCCCTTAATCGTCGGTCCGTCTTTCCGATGTAAAAACTATTACATGGGCAACACTTTGCCAGATATACCAGATGTTGGGACTGGCAATTTCCATGACTAAAAATAATTTTACTACCAATATGATTATTCAAATATAGTTCTACTTCTTCCATTATGTACCCACAGTAATTGTTTTTTTAATTAGTTTATTAATTAATTAGGGCAGGATTAAATGTATATAAGGCTGTGTTAGTTAATCAGCATTGTTCTGATGAAATCTCTTTAGTCAGATGAAAGTGCTCAATGAACTGTTAGCTATATTGTCTAAATAAAGAGTACTGTATACGCAAGGCTCCTGGCACTTCCCTGGACATTGTTCGTGAATGTCCAAATTACTTAGCCATCCTGCGGGACGGCTTGTCTCAAATAAATAAATAAATAGTATCAAAATCTTGGTCTGAAATTAAATGCCAAAAATGCATTATCGTGTCCTTTGGGAAGTCATCTACTCCAAGGAAATACCACATTGACAATAAGCCCCTAAGAGTTGACCCAGTTTTTCTGGATTTGGGAACTTATGTGGACAGTGACCTAACATTGACCAGCATGGGTTTATTGTTGCAAGAAAGTCCTTCTATTTTGTACAGCTTATAAACAAAGGGACTGTGTCTAGATCTAGGGATATCATGTCACTGCCCCCTTTATTCAGCCCTCATACTTACTAAAAGGATATAAGGCCTAAACAACATGTCCTACATGAACTGACTCAAAGCCCTGTCACTATAGTTGGTATTGTACAGACTGCTAAGAGGTGATGTGTTTGGCATACAAGGCATCCCCTGATCCATTACTGATGGACTTACTGCACATCAGCAAGTCAAATGGTATCAGAAATACTCAGATCAAAACCAGATGCCCTATCCACATAAATGAAAGTTCATCCCTGTCCATTTTCAAGTACAACTTAGATCTATGGATGAAAAAAGAAAATTTACCTTAGGACTACCCCCTGTACTACTAATGGACATATGTAGCTCCTAAACATTTTATCCTTTGCATGGGTCCCCTCAAATTATCTATGGTATGATCCAAGTTATTCTCATTAAGGCTAATATATTATTATCAACCATGTGAAGGATAAGGCCAGTCTGTTCCTAACTGGGATAGGTTATTTCGAGCACAAAATATAAACTGGCTAGACTTAAAGTTGCCCACAATGGCAGCTAGTCTAGTACTTACCTATGAACCTTTAAGACCCACTGATAATGGCGATATTTTCTTACATTCTGCATCCCTCTGGATGATCATTGTTTTATTAATGTTGTCAAATGTTTGACTCCCCTCCAGGAAACCACATTGGTTCATATCTATCAATTTTGGCATCACCTTTGCGTTCTTTTAGCCTTTACAGACATACACACTTTATAATCATGGTTTTAAATTGAAATGGGCCTATATGAAGCTGGATCACATGGGTCTTTACCATCTTTAGGTATCACAGCCACTACAGTCTTTTTTCCAGTATGTCTGCACTCCCCTCCTTTTAAAATGCAGTTAAACAAAACCTTTTAGATCTTTATCACTTTCTTCCCTCATACCTTCCAAACTTCTACCAGAATGCCATCTATTTCAGGAGATTTTCCTGCCAGATTGTGTATATATATATATATATATATATATATATATATATATATATATATATATATATATATCACCATTTTTATCTCATTTCCTCCTATCTTAACTATTAGTTGTTTAGTCTCCTCCATAAATATTTTCATTTGAGCTTTTTCTTGATTTCCTAACTTCTCTGCTTTATACAAATTTTCATAACATTTTTGAAACTTCTCTAATACTTCTACAGGATTTCTGGTTATTTTTCTTGTTACAGACTGCCTACATTTGGCAACAATCCTTTCTGCTTACTATTGCCTAAGTCATTGTGCCAAAAGGTTTTGTGCTCTAGAGTAATAAACAAAAACAACTGCTTAACAGCAGTCTTTCTAAATTAATGCATATTATCCAGGTACTCCCTTATTTTTTCTTTAGCACTCTGCAATTGTGCCACTTCTTACTCTGAGGTTCCCCTTATTTTGTAGTACTTCAATCTTCATCAGCCCCTCTAAATAATTCTCCAAATAATTCTTATTACTTCCTCACCAGATATCTTTTCTTTTATATCTACCTTATTTTTAAACTCTTTGTTCATTTAACCCACTCACTAGCTATAACTTCTGGAGTACTTTTTATGGGATCTATATTGTATCATTGAACGCTTCAAAAAGCGAACGCTGATTGATCGACCTAATTTAAGCGAAAGCTTACAATCTTGAACTGTCAGATCAGCGATTTTTTTCCCAGGGAAAAAAATCGCTGATCCAAAACACATACACACAACACAAGCACACCAAACAAACAGAAATCCACACACTTACACCTAAAATCTGATTCCTAACCCTACACTAAACTATGCACACACCACTAACTACCCACTTACCTTAACCCAAACCCTAACCCTAAGGTCCGTCACTATCGCGACACTCACCTCACCCGCCTCCTAACCCTAACTCACTTAAATCTGCCCTAACCCTCACGTCCACTCAATCGCACACACACCTAACCCAGCCCTAACCCAAACTCACCTAAATCACCCTAACACTCACATCCACACAATCGCGACACTTACCTGAATCTGACCGTAACTTTCCACTATAACACTGAAAAATACCTACGCACAGAAACGGACAACCAAATTCTTTCCCTAGGAAAAAATTTGTGTTTCTGCTTCTTCGATATTTTGCAGTTTCTAAAATAAGTTTGATCAACCAGCGTTCGCTTTTAAGCTCGAGGATATAATATAGACCCTTTTTATCTTCCCTAACAACTCCCAGATAACTTCCACCACCCATTCCTTAAATTCCTCTTAAATACACAAAAATATATAATCTGAGTAAAATTTCTGTCAAAAGGAAAAATTTTCTGCATAGAAAGTAAATGTATGCATTTACATAACAACTTCCTTAGAAATGCAATTACAGTCTAAACACATTCAGTTTCCTAACTAAACACAATAATTTTCAGAGAAAAACACAATTTTTCTTAATAAAATAAAAAGTTAGTGGAATGTATTCCCCAATGGGGACTTATTTGCCAGTTATTGAAAATCTCTAGCTGACCAACAGTTTCACAGGCTCCTTTGATGGAGCACTCTGGCAATAAAAAAGCTCTGAAGCTTTTCACACTGTCTTTTTTTACGGAGCACTATTCCAGCTCTGAACAACTTTAGTTCATAGAATGCACCCTTAGCTTTATGAAGATGGCAGAATATAGTGGGGTAGGACCCACCTAGCTTAGGCTAGTGCAAAAGTGATCTCTGTTTGAATATCTGATGCCAGTGGGTATCCATCTCATGGCAGTCCATCTGCCAGTATATTGCAATATTTTGGAAGGCACTCAGTTAAAAAATCCATAGGAATCTTGAATGTCACTGAATCACCTTTTTTTGTTTCAGGTTGTAAACACTTAGCTAGCCCTTCCATTAATCTCTTTAAGTCTTTTCAAAATGTCCGTCTTTTGCCTTTTCACAAAGTCAAAGAATGTTCCCAAATTGGACTGAAGCAGATGTTTCCTGTATTCTTTGGCCATCCCTGTAGTAGAGAGTACTTTTGTAAGCAAGCAGAAAGAAAGAACAAATGATTCTGATAGCTCATTTCTGGTTGAGGCAACCATGGTTCTTCCAGATTTACCTGTTTGCTTCATTCATCACTCAGATGAGATTTGCTCTCTTGGCAGGATAGGCAAGTTTTCCCTCTAGTCCTACAGGTTCTTCATCTCATGGCCTAGAGTTACTCTTTCATTTTCTGTCAGCTCTGATATAATTAATTTTTAGTAACTCTAGAAAGACAATAAATAAGAAGTTTTACTTAATAAAACTGAAGGTATATTTTAGATGCTGGTCTAAAAGTTTTTTCCTTTGTATAAGTTAAACAACTGCTAAATCTCTTTCACCAAGATCTCGCTAATTCATCAGTGAAGGTCCTTGGTTTGTTTCTCTTTCTTTTGTCTGCCATGAGATCCTATGATGTTTCCCTTGTGTGTGTGTGTGTGTGTGTGTGTGTGTGTGTGTGTGTGTGTGTGTGTGTGTGTGAGTGAGTGTGTGTGTGTGCATGTGCCTGCGTATGTGACATGTATTTGTGCTGTGTGTCTGGGTGGGGTCATTCAGACCTCAAAGAAGGACTGCGACTCTCTTTTAAGATCTGAGTTTTGTTTCAGAATAACTAAACTTTTTAAACTGGTTCATTCAATCCCTTTAAAAGTTTAACATGTACAAAAATGTTAAGTGGTAGCTGCTCCCTTCAGTCAGTTGGGTCTGGGGGCTTCAAATATTTATATCTTGGAACCTTATAAATTGCTTCATAAAGACAAGGTTTCACTTTACATTACCCCCCGATGGCAAAGACATTTCCCTTAATCAAGCAATTTACTTTCCTTCTTATTATCCCAGCCTCAGTATTGAAGTGAGAGGATTTTGCTTACCATGGATCTCTATGCTCAAGTATGCGTCTACATTTCTAGGACTAAGCCATTCAAAAAACCTGACTTTTTTTGCTCAAAATAGGTTGGTACAGCAGCTTCTAGACAAAATCTAGTTTACTGCCTTTCTAATTGCATTCTTTCTGTCGGGATCTCTACTGATGAACTATTTCCCGAGATGTCAGAGCTCATCGTTCTAGGGTTACTGGTGCTTTCACAGCATTCTTTAGGGGATTCTGTTTCTGATACATGTGAAGCTTTGACCTGGTCTTCCTTCCACATCTTTAAAAAGCATTACAAATCTGAATGTTCTTTCTAAAACAAGAGGGATTTACTTTCATTGGGATTCAGGACATACTGGTGGGTTTTCCTTTCTCATGCAGGATTCATGACTTACGTTATTTCCAGAGCTGATGTTTAAAAAAGGGCAAAAAGGAAAGAAATACTTCAGTAAAATGTACAAGTTTACATGACACTTGGCAATACAGCAGACTGCCAATTTCACTGCTGCCTTCAGTTGTATATCTCTTCCACCTTTATCTTTAATTTTCTTTACAGTATTGTTTATTAATTGTTTGGGACTCACTTAAATCTGCCCTAACCCTCACGTCCACTCAATCGCACACACACCTAACCCGAGCCCTAACCCAAACTCACCTAAATCACCCTAACACTCACATCCACACAATCGCACACTTACCTGAATCTGACCGGTAACTTTCCACCATAACACTGAAAATACCGACGCAACAGAAACGGACAACCAAATTCTTTCCCTAGGAAAAAATTTGTGTTTCTGCTTCTTCGATATTTTGCAGTTTCCCGAAAATAAGTTTGATCAACCAGCGTTCGCTTTTTTAAGCGTTCGAGGATATAATATAGACCCTTTTTATCTTCCCTAACAACTCCCAGATAACTTCCACCACCTATTCCTTAAATTCCTCTTAAATACACAAAAATATATAATCTGAGTAAAATTTCTGTCAAAAGGAAAAATTTTCTGCACAGAAAGTAAATGTATGCATTTACATAACAACTTCCTTAGAAATGCAATTACAGTCTAAACACATTCAGTTTCCTAACTAAACACAATAATTTTCAGAGAAAAACACAATTTTTCTTAATAAAATAAAAAGTTAGTGGAATGTATTCCCCAATGGGGACTTATTTGCCCAGTTATTGAAAATCTCTAGCTGACCAACAGTTTCACAGGCTCCTTTGATGGAGCACTCTGGCAATAAAATAGCTCTGAAGCTTTTCACACTGTCTTTTTTTACGGAGCAATATTCCAGCTCTGAACAACTTTAGTTCATAACGCACCCTTAGCTTTATGAAGATGGCGGAATATAGTGGGGTAGGACCCACCTAGCTTAGGCTAGTGCAAAAGTGATCTCTGTTTGAATATCTGATGCCAGAGGGTATCCATCTCATGGCAGTCCATCTGCCAGTATATTGCAATATTTTGGAAGGCACTCAGTTAAAAAATCCATAGGAATCTTGAATGTCACTGAATCACCTTTTTTTGTTTCAGGTTGTAAACACTTAGCTAGTCCTTCCATTAATCTCTTTAAGTCTTTTCAAAATGTCTGTCTTTTGCCTTTTCACAAAGTCAAAGAATGTTCCCAATTTGGACTGAAGCAGATGTTTCCTGTATTCTTTGGCCATCCCTGTAGTAGAGAGTACTTCTGTAAGCAAGCAGAAAGAAAGAACAAATGATTCTGATAGCTCAATTTTGGTTGAGCAACCATGGTTCTTCCAGATTTACCTGTTTGCTTCATTCATCACTCAGATGAGATTTGCTCTCTTGGCAGGATAGGCAAGTTTTCCCTCTAGTCCTACAGGTTCTTCATCTCATGGCCTAGAGTTACTCTTTCATTTTCTGTCAGCTCTGATATAATTAATTTTTAGTAACTCTAGAAAGACAATAAATAAGAAGTTTTACTTAATAAAACTGAAGGTATATTTTAGATGCTGGTCTAAAAGTTTTTTCCTTTGTATAAGTTAAACAACTGCTAAATCTCTTTCACCAAGATCTCGCTAATTCATCAGTGAAGGTCCTTGGTTTGTTTCTCTTTCTTTTTGTCTGCCATGAGATCCTATGATGTTTCCCTTGTTTGTGTGTGTGTGTGTGTGTGTGTGTGTGTGTGTGTGTGTGTGTGTGTGTGTGTGAGTGAGTGTGTGTGTGTGCATGTGCCTGCGTATGTGTCATGTATTTGTGCGTGTGTCTGGGGTGGGGTCATTCAGACCTCAAAGAAGGACTGCGACTCTCTTTTAAGATCTGAGTTTTGTTTCAGAATAACTAAACTTTTTAAACTGGTTTTATTCAATCCCTTTAAAAGTTTAACATGTACAAAAATGTTAAGTGGTAGCTGCTCCCTTCAGTCAGTTGGGTCTGGGGGCTTCAAATATTTATATCTTGGAACCTTATAAATTGCTTCATAAAGACAAGGTTTCACTTTACATTACCCCCCGATGGCAAAGACATTTCCCTTAATCAAGCAATTTACTTTCCTTCTTATTATCCCAGTCTCAGTATTGAAGTGAGAGTATTTTGCTTACCATGGATCTCTATGCTCAAGTATGCGTATACATTTCTAGGACTAAGCCATTCAGAAAACCTGACTTTTTTTTTGCTCAAAATAGGTTGGTACAAAATCTAGTTTACTGCCTTTCTAATTGCATTCTTTCTGTCGGGATCTCTACTGATGAACTATTTCCCGAGATGTCAGAGCTCATCGTTCTAGGGTTACTGGTGCTTTCACAGCATTCTTTAGGGGATTCTGTTTCTGATACATGTGAAGCTTTGACCTGGTCTTCCTTCCACATCTTTAAAAAGCATTACAAATCTGAATGTTCTTTCTAAAACAAGAGGGATTTACTTTCATTGGGATTCAGGACATACTGGTGGGTTTTCCTTTCTCATGCAGGATTCATGACTTGGCGTTATTTCCAGAGCTGATGTTTAAAAAAAGGGCAAAAAGGAAAGAAATACTTCAGTAAAAATGTACAAGTTTACATGACACTTGGCAATACAGCAGACTGCCAATTTCACTGCTGCCTTTCAGTTGTATATCTCTTCCACCTTTATCTTTAATTTTCTTTACAGTATTGTTTATTAATTGTTTGGGACTGTCTTATGTACTACGTTGTAGAATGAATCTGAGAGAATATTCTGTGTTGGTGCTGAAATGATTACAGATGGACCTCTTATGTTTAAGAGGTGACAAGAGTTGAGGATGTTTATTTCATCTGAAGTTAGTGGATGTCTAGCTGATAATGAGACTTGTGAAATTCAGGTAGTTTCTGTCTAGCAATTAATGTCACCTTCGTGTAAAACCCTGTCAAGAGGTAACATTACAACAGCCTTCATGAGAGCCATTTGCATGTAGATTAGAAGTTATTTTAGTAAAATAATGAAATGCTGCCATAAAAGGGGTTGTTCAGTATGTGTTTGCTCTTTTACTGACAGTGTACCTGCTTTATTTATGTTTTCTGCATTTATAATTCTTTTCTAACAATGGCTTGTTATCTTTAAATACAGATGTCTGCTACTGCCACCTTCTGGTTCTTTATGACACTACGGATAGTAGGATTAAGATAAGTCCTGACAATGTGTGTAGACAGCCGCGGTGGTGCAGCGGTAGTGTTGTTGCCTCACAGCAAGAGGTTCTCCCATTCGATTCTCGTCTGGAGTGCGGGGAGTGCCTTCTGTGTGGAGTCTGCATGTCCTCCCTGTGGTTGGGTGGCGTTCGAAAGACATGCGTAAAAGGGAGTGCCTTCGTAGAGGGTTGGATGTTGAGCTGGCACCTCGGTGTTTGTGAAAAATCTACTGCCAATCATTAGTGGACCGAAGTTCCGCTGTGGCGACCCCTAACTGGGAAAAGCCGAAAGACCAACAACAACAACAACAACAACCTGACAATGTGTAGTAAAAAGCTGTATTAAAGGGGATAACCCGGGGATAACCCAGAGGTAATGAACACTATAAAGACAGAGGAGTAATTAGTACGCTACTGTTACTATGAGTACTTCATAAAAACTGTGCTTTATATTTATTTGGTGCTGGCTCACTGAGGTGCAGTTAGGTTTTCATCTGAAATACTGATTATCTTAGTTTGGGAATATATTCGGGTCACTAGAGTGAGAGGACATATGTCCCAGTGGGTTGCATCTATTCCTTGACCAGAGCTTGTTTCTACATGTTCTGACTCCTAGCAAACCTGCTTCAGGAACTTGTGTACCTAACCTGAAAATATCACTGACAGAAGCACATGATATTTTGACATCAGAGCATTAAAAACAAGAAAAACATAAATGCCATGATAAATTGCCTGAATACCATTTGGTCTCCAAAAAAGCAACACCCATGCAAGAGAAACCCACATTATCTACTGTCTGAATACTCAGTAGATGGTGACCTCAATACAACAAGTAAGCTGTAAAATGCATCGCTCTTGTGTGTTTTGGGGATTCACCAAGATGCTATTAGAACAGATAGTACTTTACTTGAAGATCCCATACAAAACTTAACTAAGATAAAAAAGGAACTTGTAATTGTACCATGTATGTATATAATTTCTATATGGAACCAACAGCCAGTTTTCATCTGTCAATGTAAAACATTAATTCTTAAGTCAGTTTTACATGCAAAGAGAGAGAGAGAGAGAGAGAGAGACCCATTTTCATGAACTTCCATATTATTTAGATCTGTATTGTTAGTTTCAGCTGTAGCTCTTTTGCATGTTGTGTTTGTGTGATATATTTGTGCTTTAAAATTTATTTTCCCTAAGTGTTGTCCTATAAAATTAATTGTGGTCAGCAGTTGTAAGCTAAAAACTGGACATGAAATAAAAAATGCTCATAAGTCTCTGTAGTCTTGATGAGTACACCTTAACTGCTACTGCATAAGTATCCTGTTTTGCATAGTGGTACCTCTACCACTTACTACAGCCAAGATCCACAAAACAACATTTTACACATTTAGTTGCTTTCTTTTTCTTTCTGATACAAGGTGATAGAAATTGACAGCGAAAGAAGGTATAAAACTGGCTTCCTTGTGCTCTTATATCATACGGATCTAATATGTGATGGAAAATGAAAATGCTCCGATAAGGTCATTTAAATTGTAATCCTGAAGTGCTTTAAAGGACAAAGATTCACCCTCATCATTTTAATGTGTTTTATGAGACTTTTTAAATAAACGGTTTTATTCCCACTGATTCATCTTACATTTCCTGTAATAACTTGCTCGTAACTTCACACACTCTTCTGCTTTCTGACAATTGTACAGAGTTGCTGACAACAAACTTCGAACAATTGCTCTACTTTTCTACTTTTGTTCCATGTTGGTTCATCAGAAGTAATCCTTATCAAAACCAAAAAGAAGAACATGACTTGACCTTGTTCTGAATTTTTACTGCGTTATGCATATCTGCTTAGTCTGTTAAGCAGACACATCTTGGTTAGTGTCTTTTATTTTGCTGCTTTGGGGCTGCTGTTTGTACAGTAATGTAACAACAGATGTTACTCAAATCCACTGCCTTCCTGACATAGAAACATTATGGAACATATTGCTACTGTTCAGCATGGTTGTCTTGACAAGGCATTTTAAAGTACTCCAGGAAGTATTGTAAAATACATCACCTGATTCGTCCACCATTTACCATGTTAAGTTTTTGAAAGAGATGGACTGGATTAAGGCACATTGTCTAATTTAATTAAAATCATGTGTTTCTTCATATAAGAAACAGTGTATTGATTTCTAGTATAGTTTTGGGGGAACAACAATCACATAAACTTGAAACATGACTGCTATTATAAATTTAAAAGACTAACCTTTTGGATCCAGTAGTATAGATTTTGACTTCCTTTTTATAATTCCACCAGGCTATAGAAATATGGAAAAAAAAAGACTAATGAACTTTTATTGAAGTCAATGAATGTATCTCAGTAATACACTGGGACTACAAAATGCACAAGCTCTGCATAGTTCATGTTTATTGAGCAGGTTTATTATACAAAACCTTGTGACAGCAAAGACAGAACTATGCAAACATGTTACACTCAAAAATAAAACTGGCTAAAACATGTATATTACATTTTTTCTGTGATGTTTTCAATCTTTAGTTTGTTTTTCACAAACAGAATATCAATTGCTTAACATTTTTAATATTTTCATGCATTTGATAGACTTTACAATTTATAAATCATGTTAAAGAGAAACAACAGCTTCTTGGAAACTTGCAAATCCTTTTTAATGGTCGGAATACCTACAACCAGTTTCAGAGCCAGTACTCTGTAGAACTGCTAGAGAAAGAGACTTCCTAGTGGAACTCTTAAATTAGTTTAAGGTGGCTGTTGCAATGTTATATTACTGTAACCGCATCCTTTCCTACCTTAGTTTTACTGGGTAGTAACCGCCACCACCACCACAGAACAATTGGAATAACAATTAACACCAGAATTTACAGAGTTGTGTCTCAGGGTGATGGATGGCTTGTGCAACATAAAGACACTACACTCCACTGCAAAAAAGGACATGAATAACTAAGCAAGGACATACTGTAGGACAGGGAAGACAGATGAGCTTGAATGATGTAAACAAGTTGGAAGAGAAATAATTTAAGGGAAGTAGATCAGCACAGCCCACAGCATAACCAGAATGGCCAGATAGGGGTCTCGTGTCTTACTATGACAGCTTAGTGGGAACATATACAAAAGTGACAGCAGGGAGTGCGAAAAGCCACCAGCAGTGGCAGGCGGCCAAATGCTTAATTATGTGGGTTTCTATTACATTGTCAAAAGCTCGAATGAGCTAATAACACAAGATCAAACGCTAAAGGATCAAAGAATATAATGCAGGCATAACAGTGAATGGAAAGGGACTGTCTTTGTGTGGGATTGTGGCACAGTGGGAATTAGGGTATTGCTCCTTTCCCCGCTATAACGAGATTTTGGAGATGGCATATATGATTAGCAGGGAGTCTAGGGGTGCAGGAGGGCTTGCCCCCTTGCAAAAACACAAATGTTTTGCATATTTTTCATTCTTTGAGCCTTTTTGGTTTGATATTATGCAGTTTACTCATTTGAGCAATTGACAATATAACAGGAAACTCAAATCACATACATATATATATATATATATATATATATATATATATCAGATGTGACAGGCAAGTCAACTGATGTCTAGCAAGTTAGAGTCCTTAATAGTTCCATGAATGAGGTGGAAAAGGAAGCACAGAACAGTAGGAAAAGAGACAAAGCAAGCAGAAAAGCACACAGTAGGAAAAGAATAAGGTAAAGCAGAGTTGGGGAAAGGTAGGGCAGAATTTATTTTTCAGGGAAAGGCTTCCATTTTATGTATATTGCAATGGAAGGAAAGAATAGTGAACGGCACAAAGGAGGAGGATAGGATGGGGATGGCAGGCTTCAAGGTCACACTAATGGACATGAAGCAGGAGAAAGAAACAGAGGCAGATATGCATGCCCAAGGAGCAGACACAATGGATGCACATAAACAAACAAACAAACAAACAAATAGAAAGTATACAACTAACTGGGGACAAGGTGTAGTACTGGCAGTGCACCAGCTGCCAAATGGCCCAATGGGACATCAGTGGAACCTAGTAAATGGATGCCCTGGCTCTAGGCAGCTGGTGGCACGGCACTCCTTATGGCATCATCCAACTGCTCCAGTGAGTCTGAAAACCACTGTAGTAAAGACTGAGGCATTGTTATCTAGTGTGCCATCATCCACTACACATCACCGCTCTGACACAGACATAGAAGGTGATTGAGGTGAGCTACCTGCATGTGATGGGTCAGAAACCTTCTCCTATGAGACAGTCTCACCCTATTCACCCACCTGACATGCAGCTTCATCTAGGACAACAGTAAGGAACATCTGATGTGCTTGTGGCTCAGATGGGTCATTGCAACTTGCAGAAGGGTGGCATTAAGGGAAGTGTACCATTAGTGAGGAGGAGCCGTAGGTAAGACATCATAAAAAGCAGAGATACAAAAATAGGATGCCACTAACTTTGCTAGACCATTAATCTTTGTTGCCTCCAGCAGCAGGCAACAGCATTTTCCTCTCACTCTGTCTGTGCTGAAAGACAAAAGGGATCTGCAAGCCATCACATATCACATACAGGTGTGACTGAGACACAGATTACAATGCAAAGCTACATCCCCACATATACATATACATATAAACAAGACAGAAACCTGAAATGGTGTCCACAGCTCTGGACAGATATGACACTACCATATGTACGTATGTCCACTAAAAAAGAAGTAGGACAAGGTGCACACAAATAGGACAGCAATCTACACTACAACATGAAGGTACAATGGAGCAAAAGCAGATAGACTATCACAGGTACATGCAATAAAGCACAAGCATGAAATGTTGGTCACCCCAAAGGGTACTATCATGTGCATTACCCCAGAAAACAATATAAATGTTAACAACAGCATAAACAATATACAGATAGTGACCAACAGCAGCATTTGTGCAGCACAGGCAACCATGCCATTGCCAGCACTGGTTACCAGTACAGGATGCCAGTTGTCACGGTCAGCTGATGCACAAGATGGTAGCAGGCATCCTTCTTACAAAAAAGACCTCTATAAGATCCCCAAAACTTCTTCTTGATGTGTTTGTGTAGGACACATAGCATTATTTTGTTCTCCTTACCAGACCAAGCAGGCATTCTCCACTGTGCACTGACAGCCTTTACCAATAATCTACAGCAATACAATATGGCATCCTGAGAATCATGCATTACACAAGACTTTGACTTGCTATTAGGGCATCTTAAAAATATATCCTTTACAGTATAACAAGAGAAGAAAGGCTGGACAAAAGCAAGTTTAATACTAATATGTTGTGATCTTTGGCTGCAGGGATGGGGGCAGGGTATAAATGTACACTGTTTATACTATATGTAGAACTAAGATAGTTTCTTTTATTTTTGCAAAGGTGAATGTCTAGATTAATGCCCCTGGGTTAAGCTATAAATAAATGTTTTTGTAAGCAAGAAGACTTTTAAAATGAGACAAAACGATGAAAGTCATTAAAAATACCAGGCTTCTTACATCTGCCAAAGTATAAGCTTTTTTTCCATTATCAAATGTTCAATGGGAGTCAAGAAGTCTGCTGATAAGGCAGCTGTACATTCTGTTCTGAGTGAAAGTTACAAAGATTCATTGCTGACTACTTTTATATAGAGACAATCTGTCTGCAGGTGCAAGCAATTAATTTTGAGGGTTCTGAGCATTATTTGCTGTGGGTAATGCAAAATTTAAAGGTACAATATTAAGCAGTTAAGTAAAATAACGTTTGAAATTATGAGAAGTGAATAAGAGATAGCAGCGTTTCTGGCAGCCTTAATGCTTTAATGCAATTAATAGAATAGTGTACAATTTAGTTTCATTTAAAGATATCCACTGCACTTTTTTCTTAGGGATAAAAGTTAATGCTTTCTGAAGGCATACATGTTTTTTTTTAAACATGTGGCAGGGGAATAGAGATAAGAATAGAACAGACCACAATCAGTGCAAGTGGGAACACAGGCTATAACATGTGATTTTGCATGGGCAACCTTAATTTTAGTTTAGGTAATACCTGTAGGTGAGCTGTAAACTCGAGGGAGTTGTTCCTATCATGAGGGTTAAACTTCATTTTTTTGAAGATGTACATAGTTTTGTGTGTTTGTTCTAAGATAATTGGGAATGATATTGTTCTGAAAATGTATTTTTTGTTTGAGGCTTTTCTTTAAAATAAAAAGTCTTGAAAATGTCATATAGATTCAAATAGAGATGAGAAGAAACAACTGTATAAAAGATCAGCCTGCTAAACATTAGCGCATGCATGTAACATGAAAACAGGAAATACTTATTTTAAAAACTGATAGGTTTAATACGGGAGAACAACAGCTTTTTATCAAAATGGCTACACTATCCTTATTATCTTTGAATGTAAATGGCCTTAGAGGTATAGACAAAAAGGAAAGAGTATTGAATTATATTAAGAATTGCAGAGTTCAGATAGCAATGCTGCAGGAGACATGCTTGGAAAGTAATGATGATGTGAATTTGACAAAGAAAGGATTTCAGGATGGATATGCAGCACAATATTAGGGACAGAGGAACAAGGAAATAATTTATACTAATTGCTTGAGGGCTTCCAACAGTGATACAAGAGGTGAAAAACTACAGTAGTAGATTTGTGGTAGCAAGGGGCTATTGGCAAAGAAGGAAGGTTATGCTGGTATATATTTATATTTCATCAAAATCTGCTATTATGGAGCTTAAGAGAATTTTAGGAGCAATAATCACCTTTCAGCAGGGAATATTACTTATAGGTACAACTTGAACTTGACTTGCAACATTGAGGATGGAATGGAAAATATAACAAAAGACAGCAGATCTCGGTAGAAATTTATGAAAATATTTGGTATAGAAGATAAGAATTCAGTAACAGGAGCTCAGACAACATTTACAGATTATTCCTAAGGACACCAATAACTGTGCTAGACTAGATAGAGATTAAGAAATCTACAAACACCATGCTAAAGAGCAAAGAACAATGGAACCATGGCAGCAAAGTGTCAAAAACCTTAAACTTTTAATATAAAAAAGTAAGCACTTTCATCCTTCGTCCTTTGTGATTTGGCATGATGTTTGTAGATTTCTTAGTATTAGGCATCTGTTTATTGGAATTCTTAGATATAAATTATATTTCACAGGAACATGTGCATTAGATTGAAAGCTCCAACACACATCAAATAACTATTTAAGATCATGCACCCATAACACCCAAGAAAAAAATGCAAGGTAAAGCAGTAAAAATGAGCCATTGCTACTTTTCCACCTACCTGTTAAAAAGAGAGGAACTTAAGGAATGGGTAAATAAAATTATTTGAGAGTTATTAGGGAAAATGGAAATATCTTCAGAAATTATACCTAGTAAGTGGGATAAAATGAAAATGGAGATTAAAAATAGGGTAGAAATAAAACTGAAATAGATATGGTTAAGAAGTAATAAGAATTACTTAGAGGAGCTGACAACAGTTAAAGTATTTCAGAATAAGGGGAATTTCACAAATCAAAAAGAGGCACAATGTAGAGTACTTTAGAAAAAAATAAGAGAGTATCTACAGTAGATAATATGCATGAGTTTAAAAAGATTGATGTTAAATATTTTTGATAATTCCTCCAGAGTACAAAAATATTTAACATAATGATATATGCAACAGAAATCAGAAAGGGTGTCGCTAAACTTAGAGAGCCTAATAACCAGAGATCCTGTAGCGGTATTAGAGATATTTCAGAAATTTTATGAATATTTGTATAATGCAGAGAAATGTGGAACTAAAAAATAGCACGCATTGAAATATTTACAGAAAACTTAATTATGTCAAAGTTAGAGATATATGAGGCTCAACAACTAATAGTTAAAATTGGAGGAGATGAGATAAAATATGGATGTATAATCAATCTTCAGGGAAGTCTCAAGGAACAGATAGTTTTCCTGTGAAAGTTTGAAAGTTAGGAGTGAAGAAAGTGATAAAGATGCAAAAGATTTTGTTTTACAGCATATTAAAAGGAGGAGAACAAACATCTTAAAATAAAGTTGTGGTGGCTGTATTACCTTGAGATAGTAAAGACCCATCAGACTCAGCTTCATATAGCCCACTTCCATTTTAAACCATGATAACAAAGTGTTTATGTCTATACTAGCTAAAAGAATGGAAAATGTTTTACCAAAATTGGTATCTCTGGATCAATGTGGTTTTGTGGAAGGGAGGTAAACATTTGACAGCATTAATAGAACAAAAATGATCCAAAGGGAAACAGAATTTAAGAAAATACTGCTGTTTTAGTAGGTCTTCTTGCAGAGAAAGAATTCAGCAGAGTAAACTGGGATTATATGAGTAGGGCAATGGAAAAAAGAAGTTCTGTACTCACCATAAAGTTCCATGTTTGTTGTCCATAATCTCACCTTCATTCTTGATGTTTGGGTTTCAGAACCGAGCATCTGTTCCGAATCAGCCACATACTAAAGCTCGAGAGCTTTCACTGGCTCGAGGCTACACCCTATCCCAAGATGCCTAACGACTATTACCCAGATCTCGTTTGAGAGAAACTAATCACTAGACTATGTAACTCAATACAACTACAACAGATCCTCTGCCCATAATTCCTAAGGCATGAAGGGAATCAGGAAACTTACAGCCAATTTCAGAAAATTCCTCTCGATCCTCCAGGAAGGGGGAAGGAGGGTGGGATGCAAGAATGAAGGTGAGATTATGGACAACAAACATGGAACATTATGGTGAGTACATAACTTCTTTATGTTATGTTGCCCTATCTCGGCTTCATTCTTGATGGTTGGGACAGCGTCCCCAGCACCTTCTTTCTCAGGTCGCTCAGACAGTGGAACCAAAGGATGCACTGTTCTGGAAGGCCACATCTACTTTGTAATGAGTGATACAGATATGAGGATTAACCCATGTAGCTGCAGCACAAATTTAATCCAAAGGGAGCCTAGCTTAAAAGGCAGTTGAAGCTGACATAGCTCTAGTTGAATGACCTCTAATTTTTCCTGGCAGCTGTTTATTCTGAGAGTTATAGACATAAGTAATGGTGTCTGTAAGCCATTTTGATAAGGTGACTTTTGAAACTGAAGTTCCTTTTCTGTTTTCTGAGAATGAAACAAACAGATGGTCAGATTTTCTAAATTCCTTTGTCCTATGTTAGTACAAATGTAACTGCCTATGGACATCCAATTGGGGAAGCTTGTATTCTACCTTATTGCCATGACTGGGGAAAAATACAGGTAGCTCAATAGACTGATTTGAATTAGCATCAGAACATACTTTTAGCAGGAAAGAATGATTTGTCCTGAGAGAGACTCTGTCTTTGTGGAAAATCAAATAGGGAGGACGGATAGACAGAGCTTGCAGTTCTGAAACTCTCCTAGCAGAAGTAATGGCTATTAAAAAGATTGTATTCCACGATAAGAAGTTTAGTGGGCAAGAGGAGGCTGGTTTGAATGGAGGGGGAATTAAAGAAGATAACACCAAATTTAGGTTCCAAGGAGGTGGTGGTTCTCTTATAGGAGGTTTTAAAAGGAATGTACCCCTCAGAAAGGCTTTGCATAATCTGTGTGACATTATATTGGAACCCATGTCTCCTATGTAGTAGTTTGATATGGCAGCTAGTTGTACTTGTACCATGGCTGCTGCTGCACCCTGATTAAAGGTTTCTGTTAAAAGTTCCAGGATTGCAGATAAAGGGGCTCTAAATGGGTCTATATGGTTTTTGTCAGCCCAACAAGAAAATCTCTTCCATTTGCTTACATAACGTTTTCTAGCTGTATTCTTATGTGATGAAACCAAAATGTGTCACCCTGCCAGGGATAGTTCTGAAAGCCTGGCTAAGATGGGAAGTGGAGTAACCAAGCTGTCAGCTTGAGGCTTTGAAGAGAAGGGTGAAGCGTTTCTGAGTCAGAAGATCTGGCACTGGGTCCATGATCCAAGGCTTATCCTGAAGATGGGGCCATAGAAAGGGTAACCATATCTGATGAGGCCAGTAAGGAGCAATGAGAATTAGCCTGTGACTAGAATTTGGCTTTCTGGAGGACTTTGGGTATTCATGGAAATGGGGGGAATGCGTACAGAAGTTCTGGGGGGCAATCGTGAACAAGTACATCCCTTGGTCACTCCCCTGGAGGGGGAATTAGGGCAAAGTAGCTGCTGCATTTGGAGTTGATGGCTGTGGCAAAGAGATCACAGAAAGACTGGCCCCATTTGTTTAAAATTTGGTTTGCAATTTCCTGTTTCAGGGACCATTCATGAAGCATAAGAATTGCCCTGCTTAATTTGTCCGCTATCACATTGGATTTCCCCGTTATGTGCATTGCAGTCAGAAAATACTGAGAAGAAATTGCCCATTGCCATACTCTCTGAGCCTCTCGACAGAGGGGTTAGGATCTGGTTCCGCCTTGTTTGTTGACATACTACACCACGGACATATTGTCTGTTTGTATTGCAATCGTACCTGTTGGAAGAGAGCCCTGGAATGCTTGCAACATCAGAAGCACTGCTTTCATCTCTAGGACATTAATGTGCAAATGGTATTTATGTTCTTGCCAAGTCCCTTGGACAGTCTGTCCCAGATAATGCCCCCCCCCCACCCTATCTGGGAAGCATCCGTGGTCACTGTAGCTACAGGTTGGGGGAGAACAAATAGTCTGCCTATAGTTACCTGCATGGACTGAAGCCACCATCGTAGGTCTCTCTTGCAGGTGTTCATAATTAGAATCTTGTGTGACATGGGTAACTCCTGCATGGACCTCTGAGCAAAGAGTAACCATTGTAATATTCTCATGTGTAGACATGCCAGTGGGACTAATGTTATTGCAGCTGCCATTGAACCCAGAACTTTGAGGACAAATTTTGCCTGCACTTTTTCCTTCATGAGCAATATTGACACCTGATGGCGTAACATTTGAATTCTTTCATGAGGCAGTTTTGCAACCATGTTTTTTGTGTTTAAGTCTGCCCCTGTAAAGGTAATATACTGTGACAGCAACAAGGCAGATTTTCAAAATTTATGGTAATGTCTAGCTCTGAGCAGTGATGAATGGTGGTGTCTCTTGCCCTGGTTAGCAGATGCTTGGTGGTGGCGGTCAGGAGCCAGTCATCTAAGTATGGAAACATCCAGAACCCTAGACGCCTCAGGTGAGCTGTAACTACTGCCATACATTTGCTAAACACTCTGGGGGCTGTAGTGAGACCAAAGGGCAGAGCTCTGAATTGTTAATGACTGGCTCCCAGCCAGAAGCGTACATATCTCGTGGATCGCCTGTCCATCTTTATATGGTAGTATGCATCCTGAAGCTCTATGGAGCACATCCAATTGTCTTGTCCCAGAAAAGGGAGTATAGACTGCAGTGTCACCATCCAGAACTTTGCTTTCTTTACAGACTTGTTCAGTTTGCTGAGATCCAAGATTGACGTCCAGTCTTCTTTGGAAGTAAAAAGAACCTTGAGTAAATTCTGGATCTGATTTGTTATGTGGGGACTTCTTGGGTGGCTCTTTTTTTAGCAACCTTTGGATTTCTAGAGTTGCTTGATCCCTTTGACCGGGTGGGATGTCTGGGAATGATCTTGTTGGAGGGGGTGGAGAAGAGAAGGGTATGATGTATCCCAGGCTATAATTGACCATACCCAGTTGTCTTGAGTGATGTTGAGCCAGCTCTTTTGGTACAGTGATAATCTTCCCTGACTGCCTCTAGAGATGGACAGGCAGGCCTCCTTTCAGCACTGGAAAGGCCTACCAGAGAACATATCTCTGTTACCCTGATTCTGCAATCCCCCTCTGCTGCGATGGTGGCATCTTCCATTGTTATTTCCCCCCTCTGCCCCTGGGGAAAATTCACCACATGTGTCCAGCAAACTTCCTTTGGATTTCTGGAACCACATTTTTCCGCCCTTCTAACCTTTGGGATAATGTCTGGTAGGGAAGGAGAAATGTACTCCCATGGAAGATAGAGTTTTGCCATCTTGTTCACACCTGGTAAGAGTCTCTCTCACTTTTGGCCTGAACAAAGATGAGCCGTCAAAAGAGGCGTCAATAAAGGAATACTTGAAGGGTTCAGCAAACTCACAAAGATGCATCCAGGAATGTCTCCTCAGAGCTATTCCTGTGCCTGCTGCCCTGCTCACTCCATTGGCCACATAAGAAATGAGGCACATGGAGGAGTTTGTTATAGAGTTTAAGGTCGCAAGCTGAGAGTTTACCATTCAGGTACCCCCCTCCACCTGTAGCACCTTGGAGGGTATCTCCTAGCTCCTCGAGGAGATTCCACTGAAGTCAAGTAAAATAGGATAAATAATTCACTGACCTATTGAAAAAGCCGCTGAAGAGAACAAATGCTTCCTGTATCTGTCCATCGTTTGAGACTCATTATTCAGCGAATGGACAGATGAAGAAGCTTCGGCTAATTCCTTCTTGGTGGCCACCGCCACTTCCATAGCATCTACTGGGGCACTTTAGTTAGAAATTGTTTGTCCTCCATGGCTGTAAAAATTTGATGAGACTCCTTGGAACTGGTTCTACCATCTCTGGAGAGCACCACACCTTTCGACTGACTACACCCAGGAGCTGGTCGAAAGACGGAGACACCCAAGAGGTGGAGGTTCGAGAACCAAATGACTACAGGTATACTGACTCATCTTCAGAAAGGGAGAGGGTCTTCCAGCCACCTCTCTGTTTAGGATCTCTAAGATGTCTGAAGAGGAGACATCCTCAGATGATGATCGTGGGGACCCTTCTGAATCCTCTAAGTCAGTATCTGATGTGACAGACTCAGGGGAGTCTATGTGTTTCCTCTTACAAGTTCTCTTCTGAGGGACATCCTCGGAAGGATGCTCCGGGGAGGTTTCGGAAGAGAGGGTCTCACCCATTGGGGTATCCCGGGGCATTGGTTCTCTACTCTGGGGCTGGAGGGATGGTGTAGAGGTTGACAATGGCCCTTTTGGTGGAAGAGTAGCTGGAGCCGACGGTGGAGCAGTCTCTGAGGAAAGCACACTCCTCATCATCTCGAAGGCATCCTGATCTTGTGCTGAGACAGCCTCCGGCTCAGAGGAACCGGGAGACTTCCCCTGCACCAAGGAGGATGGCTCCAAGGCTGATGTGGGTGCCAATCTCAGCTGTGCCGAAGCTCCGAGTGGGAAAGTCAGGTCCAACAAGGGTGCAATTCGCCTCTCCCCCCTGGAACTGATGAGGGAGTCATGCCCCCCAGATCCCTTGATGGACAACAACATCAATGAGATCAGAGCGGAGGTCGTCACTGAAACTCCAGGGGTGGATTTCAGGTCCAACAGTTCCATCACCAGGACCTCCAGGCACTCTGGCTCTGAACTCGACTGAGTCGGAGGAGGAACAGAAGGTAACACAGGTACTGAAGTCGGCTCCACGACCATCTGGGTTGGGCTCAAGAGAATTTTTGCTAGGGCCGGTGTATGAAGCAACCTTCTAACCACCTGTTCTATAATATCATCATCTGAAAGGCTCCTGGATGACTGAGTGGAATACTTTGAGGACTTGTGGCTACCCACCACTGACTGCAATAAAAGAGACTGCAGCACCGAATGAAGCGGATCCACGGAAGGTGACCGGCTCCTTTTATGGCTCTGAGACAGTTCCGAAACTCCAGGTGGAACCAATGGAGACTTAGCCTTTTTGGAACTGACAGACTTCGGATCCGAAGAATCCACTTTCTCTTGTCTTTTTGACAGCTTGGAACCTGGAGCTGAAGAAGTTTTGGATTACTTTTCCTGAAGGTTTGGAGGCCTGAGTCCCTTCAACAGCTAATTCAAAAGGCCCTTTTAACAAACCACTGCCTATCAGCTTGTTCCTCCATTCCTTCAGGACCCTTGAACTAAAACCATGGCAAAAAGAACAGGAATCCTGCAGGTGGACAGTGCCCAAGCAATACACACAATTAGTGTGCCCATCTGTGAGTGACATTTTTTTGTGTGCAAGAATCACACTTCTTAAAACCGGACTGTTTGGTCTCTTTAGACATCCTGTTAAGTCACAATTAGCAAAACCATCACAATCAGTAATGAAGTCACAAAATAGTAAATATGTCACCACAAGCCAAAGAACACACAAAACGGATCAGCAAGACTACAAAAAAACAACTATACTAGAAAGAAAATCAAGTTTTTTTTTTTTTTTGGAGAAGGAAATTAGAAAGAAAAGGGTTAGAGGAGAGTCTCTAATGTAAACAACTTACTCCTCTAACCTGAGGAGATGCCTCTAACTTAAATGGCTAAACCTGGATTTCAGAACAGGGAAAGGGGAGCCCTCTAACTAAAATGGGCTAAGCTAGGGGAAAAAGGAGAAAAGGAATTCTTTAACTTAAATGGATTCACTGAAAGGAGCAGCCAATAGATAGAAGGCCTACGAAAACGATGGCCCACAACAAAATCAGCAACAAACAGTGAAAAAACCTTTAACTAAGGCAAGGAAGCACTCAAAGATACAGCTATCTAAAGAAATCAAACCTACCACTTTAACTACCAAAAAAAACCACAAAAGGTTAAAGAAAAAATTCACTTAGCCTGAGCCAGTGAAAAGGCAATCCCAAAGCTGTAAGCAGAAAACGAGATCTGGGTAACAGTCGCTAGGCATCTTGGGATAGGGTGTAGCCTCAAGCCAGTGAAAGGTCTCGATCTTTAGCATGTGGCCGAGTTGGAACCGATGCTCAGTTCCGAACCCCAACCATCAAGAATGAAGGCGAGATAGGACAACATATCATTTGTTTTCCCTGATACAATAATAAGGTTAATTAGAAGGATATATAAATGATCAGATGCAAGAATTAAACTGGGAGGGTTCATGTCTGATAAGATGTGTTTGAACAAAGGAATCAGGCAGGGGTGTCCTTGCTTTATATTTAGAGCTACTGGCAAAGAAAATTAGGGATTAAGAAATGCAAGGCTATAATCGATACAGTAATAGAGAAAAGCTGTCTTTATTTGCAGATGATATTATTTTTAACTGATAAATCCAGAAAAGGACATGTCAGTGTCATAGAACATTTTGAGACAGTTTCAAATCTTTTTGGGATATAAAATTAATGAAGATAAAAGAAAATAAATTATGTTCTCATACATGAATTGGTTCTTCAATACCCATATTTATAAGAACATAATAATAAGAGGTATTTAGGAGTATGGATTACAAAGGCTTCTGTTACGGCATCTAAGTATATAAGGGATCAGACTACATAAAATATAATACAAAACAAGAAATTGGATGCCCTTGTTTATGGATATGGATAGTAAGATACAAGCAGTGAAAATGTTTTTAGTCCCTTTAGTTTTATATATATATATATATATATGTGTCAGGCATATGTTTTTCAATCCGAGAAGAAGATTTGGACAATAATTAATAAAGAGTTGAAGGAATTTATCTGGGAGTGGAAGAGGGCAAGAGTTAAGTGGGACAAGTTTATCCTTCAACTAGAACAAGGTGGTTTAGGATTACCTGATTTGAATGGACATTTTAGAGCTACACATTTAAGGCTCATATACATAGCACAAGATGAAAGTTGTAATTCAAAACGGAAAGGGATGATGATGATGGAAGGGGGAAGTTCAGTGAGTAAAGCGGGAATGGGATTTTGGATGCAGATTCTTAAGTAGAATAATAGCAACCCTAGCGAATATTATATTCATAAAGTAGCAGAAAGGTTTTTAAGAACTAAGCCAACACAATTTATTTATTTATTTATTTTTATTTAACATTTGCTGACCGGGAAAGTCTGACTAGGTTCCACAGATCCTGTTTTCAGCGGAGGCCCGGGGAGAAATGCTCCAGACGAATGTTTTTAGAATGTGGGAGGAAACCGGAGTACCCGGAGGAAACCCACGCGAACGCAGGGAGAACATGCAAACTCCACACAGAAGGCACCCCGACCGAGAATCGAACCAGAGAACCTCTTGCTGTGAGGCGACAGCATTAACCGCTACACCACTGCACCGCCCAAAGAATAGAGAAAGGAGATTTTGCCATTAGGGATGTCAGTAATTAGGCATACAGAAAATAGTCAAGAGGGGGCTGTAATTTATTGGAGAAAACTGGCAAAAAAAACAAGGTATTGGGAGAAAATATCTAGAGAGGAAAATATAACAGAGTGGGAAGAAGCTAGAGACTGCCTTCCCTACCAGGGATTGATATCAGAGGGGTTCCTATTACAAGACCGAATACAGATTCTTTCAAATGCATCTTGGCCGAACATAAAAGACTGAAACAGCAAAATATCGAAGCTGCTTTTAAGCAAATTCTTTCCCAGGGAAAACATTTGCTTGGCCGCTTCATTACTTTGCCGTTTTCGGCACTGTAGTGCGGTCTCAGAGTTGGTCTATTTAAGTAGGGTGGGGGGCAGCCCCCCACATCGGGGGGTGTGGGGGCCCCCACTTAATGTAATGTTTTAAAGTGTTTTCTTTTTTTTTGTTTGTTTGTTGGAACAGCGATTTTTTTTTCCCTTGGAAAAAATCTCTGTTCTGACAGTTCGACGTTGCAAGCTTTCACCTCCATAGGGTCGATTAATCACCGTTCACGTTTTTAAGAGTTCAGTGATGTAATATAGACCCATATCAGAGTAGAGGCAAAATGAAAGGGATATGGAATCTTAAGTCCAAGACCAGCACTAGTAGAGTTTTAAGCAGACTATAGAACAGAAGCTACTGTTAAAAATGGATAATTAATAGGTCATACGAGATATTGTATTATAACTATAAGAATCAACCAGAGAGGGATAAAATGATTGGTAAGAAAGACTGGAAAAGCAGTTTACAAGAGAATAATGGGAGGTCATATTTATGGCCTCCAACTATGCAACAAAGTCCAGAAGGTTTAGGATCTTTGCTTGGAAATATGTGCATAGGTGTTTTATACCCTAAGCACACTTTCAAAGAATTTTTCCTTCCTCAGGTAGACAGCAAATGTTGGAGGTGTGATGGGGAAGAAAGAGGTAACTAGAAACATATATTTTGGGAGTGTAATGAGTTGGCAGATTTTAAAAATTCCCCACAGAGTGCTCTGTCAGAAATATTGGGCTAGCAATTATCTGCCCAAAAAGCAATTACTATGAAATGGAAATCAAAATCTAAACCAACTATACTTGAAGTATTAAATATTATAAGAGAGATAAAAGAACTGGAATATACATACATTTAGAAAAAAAAAGGAGCAGATTACATAGAAAGAAATGAAAATTGTGGGAATGATTCATGCAGAATAATGTGTAAGAGAAGGAGTAATGTATAAGGGAAGCAGGAATTCAGCAATTCATTTAATGTTGGACTGGTGACAGTTACAAGGAAGGAAAATATATGTGATGTATAATGAATGTAAATGGAAAAATGTTAATATGATTTGTTTTCTTTTCTGTTAATGCATGTTTGCCTATGTTAAGAGACAATTTAATAAAGATGTTTAAAAAGATATGGATTTGCAGTCTCCATAATTTTCCTTAAGAACAATTAAGTCTGACAGAACCACATACCCTAATATGAGTAGGGGGATAACCGGAAACATGCTTAATTCATTCAGTATACGCATTATTGTGACAATATTACCAGGAACAAAGGATATGGAGTTAAAGGGACTTACAGGAAATGTTCTCTTGCTTGGATGTTCTACCCAGTAAAACTAAGATAGGAAAGGATGTTTTCCAGCATGCTTGGGTCTCTGACTACTCTTTTACAAAATACTCACTGCGAGTGGTTTTCTTAAAAATTAAGGACATAGTACAGATCTCTGCAACCCAGAGATGATAAACGGGCTACTAAACAAAGTGTTGGTAATTTCTAAAGCCTCCCAGGTGTGCATTGTCAAAGACTTTTGTGACTTAGTAGCCTTATGAAAGATGCCATATCAACAGCTAGTCCATCTGATACATAATTAATGGAATTTTGTTTTTGTAAAATATTGAAATGACTGTTGAATGTCATTTAATTTCACTCACAAAGTAAGAGGGGACCCTGCAAAGCTGTTGGGCTATATCCAAGAAAAAATTGCTAAGAAAGGTATCATGAAAACAGAAGGGACCTTAGACACCCAAGGTGTACTAAGAAAGGTATATTCACCAGCCAATAATCCTTACTGGCCAGTGTAGAAGCCTAATGGGAGTGACCCCCCCCCCCACAGCAGAACATAACAAGGTAATGCTGTAGCCATTCCCCTTAGCTAATAACATTTCTGAACCCATTGATAAAGTTCAAGAAAATAAAACAACATTTTTCACATCAAATGTGAGTAATGTATTCTAGAGTATATCTTTAGATAAAGCTTCACAAATGGAAATTTGCATTTACAGTGGCAAGACAACAGTATGCATAGATAAGGATACCTTAAAGCTTCCATTTGTCCCATTTAGTTGTCTACAGTGTGATGGGGAAAATCAATATGCCTTGTTCTAGTATGTGAATAATATTCTTATAACTGCACAAACTGAACAATGACATTTAGAAGCACTGGAAGAGGTCAAGCTATGTAGCAGGCAGGACTAAAGCTAAATGAGTCAGATGATGAAAACATAACTTTCTTGGGTGTGACCTTGTCAGCAGGGCACAATATTTGGTGCTTGTGTCTGTCCTTCATGTTCCACACATCCTGTGCTTTTATCGCTTCTGAAACTGCTCTCCTAGCAAAGGCCAAGGCATCTATGGGGGCTGACTGCTTGGAGCAGAGAGGGAGAAGGGAAGACCTGGGTTTAGGGACATTTGCTGTCTCCAGCTCATGATTTTTCTCCTGACAAACTCCTGCCCTGGGCTTTGAAAAGACAAAGGATGTTGGTGATGAACCAAAACGGCTTCCACTACCATTGTGCCTTTCTCCCGTGGAGTTTTTCCAGGGGTTTAATAAGAATCATAGATGGCATAAGACCCAAAGCAGTGACCAAAGTCTGACTGAAAAACTGTAAGAATAGAGCTGGATATAGATCTATTTCTTTTCATGTGGAAGAAAGGCTCTTTGAATTGTGGTGTCTAGCTGACCCCCCCCCCCCACCACATGAACACAATCCTTTGTGACAGAGTCAAAAAAGACTTCTGAATGTTCTCTTGGAATCCCAGCTTGTCTAAGAGATCTCATACCCAACTGAGAATTCCCTGAAACTTTGAAAAAGACTCTGCAAAGATGAGCCAGTTGTCTGAATATGGAAAAATGTTGATACCTTGAAGCCTGAAATGAGCTATAACTTGAGCTAGACACTTTGTGAACACCCTTGGTGCAGTGGATAGTCCAAAGGGTAAGGCACAGATCTGGTAATGTGATCCAATCACAGAGGACCTTAAGAAACACCTGAAGCCTGGATGACTAGGGATGTGGAGATAAACATATTTTAAATCTTGTGTTACCAGGAAACTTAAATGAGGAAGAAGAAGGCACAGGTTGTGAAGTGACAACACTTTGAACTTGGGCGCTATCACAGATTTAAGAAAGAAAGATCTAGAATTGGTCTCCATGCATCTTCTTTCTTTGGCACTAAAACCATCTTTGAATAAAAACCTTTCCCAACCTGGGAAGGAAGAACTGGTTCTATCACTCCATTTGACAGTGTGTGTTGAAAGACAGGGTGAAATAAAGGTGTCTGATCTTGTGGATGAGGAATTATAACCTAGAACGAAAGTATTTCCTCCCACTGCCATCTGTAACCTTTATGAATGATCTTCGGAACCCATTTGTCTGAGATTATCTATTACCAAAGAGAAAAGTGGAGATTCAGACTTTCTAGAAGGGAAACAGGACTTCCAGGGTGAGGTAGGGGCTGGGGGGACAAGGTCCCTTAAACAGTCATTATGACTAGTTGGACTATCTTTGGTTCCGGGGGTGCCTGAATTCTTTTTGGAACCCCTTGTCATTTTTCTTAAACATTTTTGTTTACCAGCATTTGGTTGAGACTGAACTTTGTTTTTGCCAAAATTTGATGAGAGTTTAGAAAATCCGTTAGAAAATTTGGAACAGGAGACATGAAAAAATCTTAGATTCCCTGTATCAACTTACCCCTTTCATTGTACTTTTTGATAACCTCTACAGCACAGGAACCAAAAACTAAATCTCTGACAAAAAAAAAAAAAGTAAAATATTATTTTTTCACATCATCTGTGAGGTTCTGACAATGTAGCCAGGCAAACCTCCTCAAAACAATACCGGTAGCGAATACAGGTGGCCATAGCCTTGGAAGAAGTATCAACTGAGTCATAAACATACTGTACACAATGAGCTGTGACTTGTACAATAGAAGAAACTAAATTATTTAAAGCAGATATTTTCCTGACAAGAAGAAATTGCAGAGAAAACATTCCTCATACTTTCACAATTAGAATAAACTTCAGCATTTGAGCTTTGCATATGAAAATTATGAAAATCAAAGCTACAGAAGCATAAGCGTTTTTTTATACTTATCAATAATCTTCCCATCCTTGTTAGAAAGAATGGGATGGAATTAAAAAGATGTTATCTACTCACCATAACATTCCATCTGTGTTGTCTATTTTCATTCTTCCTCAACTTGTGGGTTTCATATCTGACCTCGGATCCGACTCGGCCACTTTCTAATACCCTAGGATTCAATACTCAAGTTCCTCCTCCTTTACCCAAAATCCCTCATACTCCCAGACTAACTCTGATCGAGTTTGTTGCTAACATATTCATAACTTGTGTTTATTACAGTATACAAGGAAAGAAAGCGCAATACTCTGAAAGGTTCAGGAGCACAAACAGGAACTAGGTTCCTATATTCATAACCACCAGATCTTTCACAATCATAGACAGGGGGAAGGAGGGTGGTAAGGTTGAGGAAGAATGAAAATGGACAACACAGATGGAATGTTATGGTGAGTACATAACTTCTTTATCTGATGTTTTCATTTTTGTTTGTTCCTCAACCTGTGGACAGAGTCCTTTGCTACACAAACTTGGGTGGCCCTCATAGAAGGATATTCCAGAGCACTGCAGAACTATAGGCAGCTCTATTTCTAGAAACAATATCCACTTTGTAATGTGCAAGAAAGGTATGAGAATTCAACCAAGTGGAAGCTGCACAAATATCATCAACTGAAACTCTGGACCAGAAGGCTTGTGACATAAACATAGATATTGTAGAATGCACTTTAACACATGAAGGAAGAGAAATAACTTTGGAAGAATACGGATGAGAAATGCAATCCATAAGCCATTTGGAGAGAGTGACCTTGGAAACTGGTCTTCCTCTACGGACATTTGAAAATTAGACAAGCAGCTGGTCAGACTTATAAAAGGATTCTCTTCTAGCTAAATAAAAATGCAACTGTCTATGAACATCCAGCAAATGATGAGTATATTCACCTTTGTTTTGAAAACTGGGAAAAAAGACTGGAAGGTTGATTGTCTGATTGATATTGTTTTCCGGGGCAACTTTAGGGAGAAAGGAATGTTGTATGTATTGTATGCATTGACACCTAATCTTTGTGGAAAATATGGTGGTTTAGATGACAGTGCCTGCAATTCAGAAACCCTTTTAGCTGAAGTGATATCTACTAAAAAGGGTGATGATAGCTACTAAAAAGGGAGTTTTTCAAGAAAGAAATATCAAGTCTACCTTGGCTGAAGGCTTAAACGGAGGTTGAATAACAGCTTGTAAGACCATAGTTAAGTCCCAAGGGGGAACGGGATCCTTTATAGGAGAGCAAAACTTTTAGTTATGTACTTACCATAACTTTAGATGTTTGGGATCCATCTCGCCTACATTCAATACTGATGGGCTCGGAGCCGATCCCTCGGCTCCGACTCAGCACGCTATGCTATAGAGTGAGGCCTCTTATTGGCTGAGCTATTTCTTATCCCAGGATGCACCACCACTAATCCCCCAGATCTTGTTTGTCCGCATTCATGCACAGATGCACAACTTGTTTATATAACATTGTTAGATGTTTCAAGATGAAACAACAGGATTCGGACCTTCTGATATCCTCTGATCTCCAAGGAAGGGGGAAGGAGGGTGGGTTATTGGGAATGTAGGTGAGATGGATCCCAAACATCTAAAGTTACGGTAAGTACATAACTAAAAGATGTTATGTGATCCTATCTCGCCTACATTCAATACTGATGGGACAGCGTCCCTAGCACCTAAATCCTGGGTGGCTCATTGGAAAACACTCCTGAGCACTGTGGAACCAAATGAAGCTCGTCCTCTACATGCCACATCCAATTTGTAGTGGGAAATGAAAGTGTGCGGGGAAGACCATGTAGCCGCAGCACAAATGTCTCTAATGGCAAGCTTAGAATGAAATGCTATCGAAGTAGCCATAGCCCTTGTAGAATGAGCTTTGACAGGGGTGGTAAGCTCTTTGTTAGAATAAGAATAAGCTTGAGTAATACAGTCCCTGATCCATTTGGCAATAGTGACCTCTGTAACAGCTTTGCCCAATTTATTGTCTGCAAAGGATACAAACAACTGATCCGTTTTCCTTGTTTGTTTGGTCCTATCTAAATAAAAACGCAACTGCCTGTGGACATCTAATGTGTGGAATATGAATTCCGCTTTGTTAGAATACTTCGGAAAGAAGACTGGAAGTTCTAATGATTGTTGTAGGCAGAAACTGGAACAAACTTTAGGGATAAAGGAAGGATTTGGCCTGAGAGATACTCTGTCTTTGTGAAAAATCAAGTACGGAGGTTTTACAGACAAAGCTTGAAGCTCTGAAACCCTTCTGGCAGAAGTAATCGCCACCAGAAAAGCAGTGTTCCACGATAGAAACTTTAAATCACATGTCACTGCCGGTTGGAAGGGGAAGGAAGTTAAGGCGCGTAACACCACATCGAGATCCCATGGAGGAGCAGGATGAGAAATCGGAGGTCTTAAAAGTGCAGCACCTTTCAAGAAGGTCTTGCAAAATCTGTTGCTCATTAAAGGTGGGTTTATAGATTCGTGAAAATTGGAAATAGCTGCCAATTGAACCTTGATGGTAGAGACTGAAGAGCCTTGATTGAAAAGAGAAGTTAAAAATTTTAGTACTTCTGATACGGGAATAGTGATGGGATCCAGGCCCCGGAGTTGAGCCCAAATAGCAAATCTTTTCCATTTGCTAGAATACAATTTCTTTGTAGCAGACTTGTGGGCCGAAGATAAGATGTGTACAACTTCTGGATCCAATGTATGACTCCTGACTATAGTCGGAAGAGGAGGAGCCAAGCCGTCAATTTTAAGGTGTGTAGGGACTGTTGGAATAGACCCGACTGATGAACCAAAAGGTCTGGGATCTGATCCAGGAACCATGGACCTTCCAGAGCATACTTCCGAAGATAGGGGAACCATACTTGATGAGGCCAGTAAGGAGCAACTAAGATCATTTTGCTCCCCAAGAGAGATGCCTTTTGGATCACCCTGGGAAGGAGAGGAACTGGAGGGAAGGCATAAAGCAAGCCGGTGGGCCAAGGACGGGCTAGTGCGTCCATGGGGCTCTTCCCCGGAGCCGGGGTGAGGGAGAAGAACTTTTTGCACTTCGCATTTAGAGGAGTCGTGAAGAGGTGCAACACGGAACTCCCCATTTGCTGAAAATTTGATTTGCAACTGTGATGTTCAGAGACCATTCGTGAGGAGAGGATGGTTCTGCTCAGTCTGTCGGCTATCACATTGGACTTGCCGGGATATGAGTAGCCACTAGAAAGCGTTTGGTCGACACTGCCCATTTCCAAACCCTCATGGCCTCTCTGCAAAGAGGATAGGATCTGGTCCCTCCCTGTTTGTTCAAGTACCAGACAACTGACATGTTGTCTGAGTGAACGGCAATCACGCCCTGAGGGAGGTAATCGTGAAGGGCTTGAAGGGACAGAAGCACCGCCCTCATTTCTAGGATGTTGATATGAAGTAGGGTCTCCTCTGGGTGCCATTTGCCTTGGACTGACCTGCCCAGGGAATGCCCCCCCCACCCCCATCTGGGAGGCGTCCATGGTCAAAGTGGCCGCAGGAGGAGGTGGAACAAAGGGTCGTCCCTGATCCAAATTGGAGGGCACTAGCCACCAGTGAAGGTCCCGTTTGCAGGTTTCCGTGATCCATATGAGGTGACTGAGAGGCAGTTCCTGAAAGGACCACTGAGCTGAAAGAAGCCACTGGAGAATTCTCATGTGCAACCTTGCCAGGGGAACTAGAAGAACCATGGCGGACATGGATCCCAATAGTTGCAGGACCATTCTGGCTGGGGCTTTGGATCTGGGAAGCAAGGCTCGAACTTGAGCCTGTATGGTTTGTATCCTGTCTGTAGGTAGATAGACCCGCATTCGATTTGAGTCTATCTCTACCCCTATGAATCTTATGCGTTGAGATGGCAGCAACACAGACTTTGCCCAGTGATATAGTGGCTTGTAGGCTCCGCAATAGTAGATGCTTGGAGGTGGCAGTTAGGAGCCAGTTGTCTAGATACGGAAACACCTGGAATCCTAGACTTCTCAGGTGAGCAGTCACGACTGCCAAACACTTGGTGAACACCCTGGGGGCTGTGGTGAGACCAAAGGGCAGCATGCGGAACTGAAAATGACTGCCTCCTAGGCTGAAGCGCAGATGTCTCCTGGACACTTGATGTACCATGATATGGTAATAAGCGTCCTTAAGATCTATGGAGCACATCCAAACACCTTTCTCCAGCAATGGGAGAATGGTTTGTAGGGTGACCATTCGGAACTTGGACTTTCTGACTGAATGGTTTAGATTGCTGAGGTCCAAAATGGGTCTCAAGTCCCCGGTCTTTTTTGGCACCAAAAAGAATCTTGAGTAAGTCCCTAATCCGATCTGGTCTGCAGGGACCGGTTGGATGACTCCTTTTTGCAGCAGCTTTGAAACTTCTGAGGCTGCAGTTTCCCGTTGACTGGGTGGCGGGTCCGGGATTTTTTTGGACTGAGGTGGAGAGTGAGAGAAAGGGATGGAGTAACCTCCGGCGATAATTCGAAGCACCCATCGGTCCTGAGTGATATCTTCCCAGGCTTTTAGGTGCTTTGAAAAATGACCCCCGACTGGCTCCGGAGCTGCACAGTCGGGCAATCCCTCAGGGACTGTGAAAGGCTGAAGAGCCACGAAAGGACTCGCGGTCTCCAGTGTTGCAAGGGCCTCTGCCGCCTCTGGGACGGCGTCTTCCAGAAGAATTTCCCCCTCCCCTGCCTCTGGAAGGGGGATCGTCCTGCTGTGAGGGGTAAGACTTCTGAGATCTACGGAACCACATTTTCCCTCCTCTTTAGCCTTGGGGTAAGGCCGAAAGGGAGTGGAAAATCGTGCCACCTGGCAGTCAGAGTCTTACCTTCTTGCTCGCAGCGGGTCAATGTGTCCTTTACCTTGGGTCCAAACAAGGAGGACCCATCAAAGGGGGCGTCGGCAAAGGAAGATTTAAAGGCCTCCGTAAAATGACACAGGTGGAGCCAGGCTTGTCTCCGTAGAGCAATGCCTGTACCCGCCGCTCTACTCCCCGGCCGCATAAGAAATGAGCCTCATGGACGAGTTTGAAATGGACGATAGTGTAGCCAGCTGAGAGCCAACCGTCTGGGCCAGCTCCTTAGGCAGGTTACCCAAGAGGGTATCGGAAAGTTCTTTAATCAGATCCCTCTGAAATCTGGTAAAGTGCGTGAGATAGTTCAAGGACCTTAATGTAAAGGCCGCTGAACTTAGGGTACGCTTACCGTACCGATCCATGCTCCTAGACTCCTTATTAGGAGGAAGGACGGACGTTGAAGCCTCTGCTACATCTTGCTGGGTAGCAGATGCCACCACCAAAGCATCTACAGCCACACTTTTAGTCAGGAACTCTTTTTCTGGGGTGCTGAGAGGAATTTATTAGGACGAGCAGGCACCGGTTCCACAGAGTCTGGGTGTTCCCACGCCCTTCGACAGATCAAGTCCAAGAGCTCATTGAAGGGCGGAGACACCCAGGAGGCGGAGGGCTGAGCCCCGAAGGCCGACTCATCAGCAGAAGGGGGTTTGGATTGCCAGCCGCTTCGTTGTTTAAGGGCTTCCAGGATGTCTGCAAAGGAGACATCATCTGAGGACGACTTAGGGGACCCCTCTGCATCATCGAGATCAGTGTCTGATGTAAGAGACTCATCAGGGGAGTCAACGTGCTTCCTCTTGCACGATCTTTTCCTGGGGGTTCTTCCGAAGAAGCCGGAAGGACCTCCAGGAGGAAACCCCAGTGGGGGTAACCTCAGGCCCCGGGGCTCCGCTGTCTAAGGACAGGGGGACTGCCAAAGACCCAGTCTCGGTATGCAGGGAAGGAGCTGGGGAGACCGTGGAGGTAGCCAAAGATGATTTGGCTAACGCACTCCTCATAGCCCTGAAGGCGGGACCACCAGAATCCTGGGAGGGTCCCACCTCCGTGGCCATGATGGTAGACGGTACTCCCGCAGCCGACGCACCGAGAGGAAGGCTTGGGACCGAAAACATCAGTCCCGAAGCATTCACCCCGGGGCCAAAAGAAGAAGTCCGCGTACCGAACTCCAACTCAAGAGCCGGAGTTGGAGTAAGGGTCGGGCCCGACCCTAAAACCTCCATCGGTTCCACCAGCACCGGCTCCAATGGTGCCGAGGCTGTTGGAGGAGGAAACAAAGAAGCAGGGTGGACCATTGGCTCCGAAGCCGAATGGGCTGGAGCCGAAACTAATTTTTGAAACACCGGAGACTGGAAGAGTCTTAGGAGCACCCTGTCGATGTCCGAATCAGACATCTTGGAGGATCTAGATGACACCGATCGGGTCCGAACCGATGTCTCCATCGGCTCCATAGGACTAGTGGACCGGCTCCGAATGGATTCTATTACTATCGGTTCCGAGGGAGATTTCAAAACAATTTCCCTCGGTGCCGATCAGACTTCGGCCCGAGGGGAAGAGTCTGAGCGGCAACCCTTATCGGCTCCAATATCAGTGGAGCCGATGAAGGTGACCTGCCTCTCTATGCCCCAGTCCTCGGCTCCGAAACCAGAGGGGTCGAGACTGGAGGCATCGAGGCAGACCGTTCCCCTCGGCTCCGAAGTCCGTGGAGCCGATGGAGAAGCCTGCCTAGGTTTTGGCAGTCGGTTCCGACAGACTGGTCGGAGCCGACGCTTTTTTCTTTTTTGAAGGAGAGGAAGAGGAAGATAAAGCCTCCTCGAAGGATGGCTTAATCAAACCTTTTAGGATTAATTTGTTCTTCCTCTCCTGGAGGACTCTTGATGAAAAGGCGTGACACACGCTACATGACTCTTGTAGGTGCTTGGCCTAAACAATGCACGAGGAGTGGTCATCCGTTATGGACATCTTATAACCACACCTCGAGCACTTTTTAAACCCAGAGGGTCTATGCTCTTTGGACATGTCTAAAGAAGTAAGATCGATAATAGACAAAAAACTAGCAGTTTAAAGATCAAAATATAAAGGTTTTTTTTTTTTTTTTTAACAACAATACAGTTGCACAAAACACAGAAAAGGAGGGTCAAGACCCTCTAACTTAAGCGGATACTTGACACACAAATAAAATGCTAGAATAGCAAATAGCAAATAGGGGAAGGCCCCTCTAACTTAAACGGGAAACCTTCCCTTAACGAAAAAATACAAATTCCTCAACAAATATATTCAAACGCACTCGTATCACAACAATAGCTGTTAAAACAGATTTTGGGTTCAAAATAAGCAAATTCCTGACAGGAAAAGCCTAAATAAAATAGTACTTAGCCCAACCAAGTTGAGACCACATCTTAGCTTGTAAGCGGCAAACGAGATCTGGGGGATTAGTGGTGGTGCATCCTGGGATAAGAAATAGCTCAGCCAATAAGAGGCCTCGCTCTATAGCATAGCGTGCCGAGTCGGAGCCAAGGGATCGGCTCCGAGCCCATCAGTATTGAATGTAGGCGAGATAGGATCACATAACATCAAGAACATTCCCTTAAGGAAGGCCTTGCACAAGTTTGGGGAAGCAAGACATGATGAATTTTCTCCAATATGATAACCTGAGATGGCTGCTAGTTGCACCTAAACAGTAGAGAAACTTTCCCCGTCTTGAAGAATAGATGCGAGAAAATCTAACACAGCAGGAATAGGTGTTGTGAAGGGGTCCAACTGCTTTTGATGGGTCCATATTAAGAACACTGACCACTTACTGTTATAGAGCTTCCTGATGGAGGCTTTATGTGATGATATTAATATCCTTTGAAGCAGAGAAGAAAGCCTGATGTTTCTAGCTATCATAGGATTTGGAGAAACCATGCTGTTAGTTTCAGTCTTGGAAGATCTGGGTGACAGAAAATCTGGATTCAGTTTCAGTGTCCACAGAAGGCATATCAAGTGAGACCAAAGGCAGGGGAACCAGACTTGGTGAGGCCAAAAGGAAGCAATGAGGATCACCCCGCTCTTCAGCCTCAGTGCTTTCTGAAGGAACTTGGGTATGAGCGATAGGGGAGGGTAAGCATAAAGCAGACCTGTGGGCCAAGCAAGGACCAGAACATCTCTTGCTGACTGATCCTGAGGAGGGACCAGGGAAAAGAACCTGCTGCATTTTTTGTTGAAGATGAAGCTAAGGGGTCACAGCAAGATTGACCTCATTTGAGGAAAATTATTTTTGCCACTGAGTGATTTACAGACCACTCATGAGGCATCAGGATAGCTCTACTAAACCTGTCCAATAGAATGTTGGACTTCCCCAGGATGTGCTTTGCAATTAGAAAGCGGATGGAATAAATTACCCATTGCCAATCCCTCATAGCTTCTCAACACAAGGGGCTAAGATCTGGTTCCTCCCAGTTTGTTGATGTACCATACTACAGACATGTTGTCTGTCTCCACTACAATCATCCCTACAGGAAGAAAGCTCTAGAAGGCCTGCAGTGTTAGAAGCACTGCTCTCATCTCTAGGACATTGATATGCAAATTGGTCTTGTGCATCGACCATGTGCCTTGTACCGTCTGAGCCAGGTAATACCCTCCCACCCCAGCTGGAAAGCATCTGTGGTCCCTGGGAAGAAAAGTAGTCACAGCCGGAGGAGAATCTGAAACTTTCGATCTGAGGACTTCTGAACCTTTATAGGGGACTCTGTAAAAGACAAAGGAGACTTATCCAGGGAACATTTTTGGTGTTTGTGGGAGTCTTTTGATTTCTTGGGGGTTTGTGACCCTGAAGAATAAGTTTCAAGGGATGAGGCTGACGCTGCTAAGACACCATTTAAAAGCAACTTATTTTTTCTCTCACTAATGGCACGCCTATCGAAACCTGCGCAAATAGACCATGGTGACTCCAGCTGCTTGGGGCCTAAACAGTACATCCACTACCTGTGGGCATCAGACTGAGGAATTTTGTGCCCACAGGAAGTGCACATTTTAAATCCAACAGGTTTGTGGGAGATAATCCACAGCACCAAGAAACGAGACTCAGAAAAGAAACAGAAAAGGAGACAGAAGAAGACAGAAGACTAAACATTACTCCAAGTTGAGAGCAAAAGTTTAATAAGCTAAACTAACAGTTAATTAACTAAGAAAATGTTTTCGTTTTTTTTTTTTTTTCACTGAAAGTGTAGGTAAAGGTAAAGGGGAAGTGAAGGTACAGAAGCAAAAAGAGAGAAATTAATTTCACAAAAACTCACAAAAGCATGAGGAGCTCAAGAGAGCTGCAATTCCAGTCCTAACTCAATGAGCAGCAAACGAGATCTGAGGTAGTCCGGGGGTATGAGGAATTATGGTTAAAGGAGGAGAAGTTCGAGTATTGGATCCTAGTGCTTTAGAAAGATGAGTCAGAGCTAAGATTGGATCTGAAACCTACAAGTTGAGGAATAAATGAAAATGACAGTAGCAGATCTAAATGTTAAGCAGTACGATTAAATGAAAGTTATATACTAACCATAATGCTGTTTTCATGTCATCTTGTTTCATCCAGTTTAACAACTGGTTTACTGGATCCCACCATTTTTGACCTTGGAGTTTTTCAAGAGTTTGGATCTTGGGCTCTGACTTCTTCTCTACCAATAATTCCCTCTGGTCCGCAGATTATCTCAGATCAAATTTGCCTGCTTATAGTTATAAATTCCCTCCAGGCAGGCATACAAAACAGGTCTAACTGCAGACATATGAAAAAAAAAAGAGAGAGAGAAAAGCCACCCAAAAAAAGAAAAGGTCCCTGGTAATGTCCAACCATTCAGTCAGGAATCCAGGAATGACAATTCAGGATGAGGGATACATGGAGGAATACTTAACAGATGAAAAAAGACAACACTGATCTAACATTATGGTAAGCACATAAATTTCATATCTGATGTTCTCTTATTCATCTGATTCAACAACTGGGCAGATTCCCAAGCTACTCAAAAAAAAAAACAAAAAAAAAAACAAGTGGTCTCAAGGAGGAACATTCTAGAGAATAGTGGAGCCAACAGTTCAGCTTGGGGTCCAAAAATGATAATTTAGGATGGGGACAGAGGGAGGGATTTTGAAATAGATGAAACAAGCCAACATGGATCTAGTCTTATGGTAAGTACATAGCCTTCATATCTGATGTTGTCTTTCTCATCCACTTCAACAACTGGGACAGATTCCCAAGTTACAAAGAACCCAGATGGATTCAAGGAAATACATTCCTAAGTATGGAGGAGCCAAAGGATGTAGGGGATCTTGATTGTACAGTCAAACTGTAGTTTGACACAAAGGTATGAATTGTACACCAAGTAGCTAAAATCTCATGTATGGGAACCCTACCTAAGAAAGCAGTAGAGGCAGCCACCACTTTGATAGAATGAGCCTTTGGTTTGCCAGATAAAGTCAATCCCAGCTTTCCAAAAATGAAAGCAGTACAATCCACCTGAACATTACTTTAGAAACTCCTTGGCCCAACTTAGCTTTTGTAAAGACAAGGAAGACTTGATCAGACTTTCTGCTAGCCTTTGTCCTCTGTAAGCTGTCAATAAATGTCTAAGCAAATACAGGGTATATTCATCTTTTTTGGACAATTTTGTAAAAAAATATTGGTAGACTGATAGCTTGATTAAGGTCTGCTTCAGAGGGCACCTTTGGGAGAAACTGGTGACTTGTTCTCAAAGAAACTCTGTTTTTTATGAAAAAAAACAGATATGGACGTTTGCATGAGACAGCTTGCAACTCTGAAATCCTTCTGGCAGAAGTGACAGCCACCAAAACTTCTGTCAAAGGCTGAAGCATGATAGTAATATCTTAGGGGGAACCATATCCCTGACTGGTGCTCTTAAAAGGAAGGTTTCTTTCAAAAAAGTCTTTGAAATCTTTAGTTAAGCAATAGAGGTCTGATTCTGCTCAATGTGAAACTGGAAATGGTTGTCAACTGTACCTTCTTAGTTGGAAAACTGGATTCTTTCTGAAACAATCCTGCCAAAAAAATCCAAAATAGATGGCAGAGGAGCTAAAAAAGTGTCTAAACCTCTTAAGGAGTCCCATATGTTAAATTGTTTTTATTTACTATGGTAAACTTTTCTGGTATTTGTTTTTTGTGAGGAGGATAAAGTTTGAATAACTGAGGCTGACAGCCTGGTATCCCTGGCCACTTTAAAACTGGAGAAACCGAGAGGTTAATTTCAGCATATTCAGGTCCTGATGAAGATGATCACATGTATGATACAGAAGGTCTGGATGAGGATCCAACACCCAAGCCGGATGTATTAGATGAAGACAGAGAAAGGGGAAATAAACCTGCCGCAGCCAAAACAGAACAATGAGGATAACTTTGGCCTTGCATCTCCTGGGTTTCTGAAGAAACTTTGTTATCAGAGGAAAAGGTGGAAAGGCATAAAGGAGGCCTGGAGGCCAATTGTGGACTACAGATTACCATGGTGTCTGTCCCTGTGGACAGATCAGAGCAAAGTAACTGCAGCACTTGTTGTTAAGGTATGAAGCTAAAATAACAAAGCAAGTTGGCCCCAGTAGCTGAAAATCTGTGTCCCCGCTATCTGACTGAGGGACCACTCATGGGGCAGAAGAATAGATCTGCTCAGTTTGTCTGCCAAAACGATGGAAATCCGCATGATGTACACTTCATTTAGAAAGTGACAAGAAGACATTATCCACTGCCACACTATCATGGCTTCCCAGCATAATGGATATGAATGGGTTCTCCCTATTTGTTGCCATACGAGACTACCACCATGTTGTCTTGATGGATGGAGATCACTCCCTTTGTGAGAGAGTTCTGAAAGATCTGTAACACTAGGAGAACTGCCCTCATCTCCAAGACACTGATGTGACTCTGGAATAGACTGCCCATACATGTAAAGCAGAGTGCCTCCTTGGCCCTCTTCAAAAGGAACCTTGATGATTGGATGAGAGAAAGAAAATGCACCCCAGGGATCACATCAGTCGCCCTGCTAGACAGGGGTCCAGGGAAGTAAACAGTGTGGGAAGAAATAGCCAGGGAATTGTTATGGCTAGGCTTGTATAGGCCCTTGGGCCGATAGCCTAGTATCAACCTATGAAACTATGAACCTATGAAGACGGGCCTCTGTCATCCACCAAGAACTTTTAACAGTCTTCCCTTTAAAATGCTCCCATTCAATAAAGGAAGCACCTGTGGTCACAGTGGCTATTGAGGGCAGTGAGGAGAAAGATTGACCCCCATTATACTATGGGGGAGGTCAACCACCAACTGATGCATTTTCTGCATATCAGTGTGAGATGTATTGAGGCATGAAGTGGATGATAAATAAAAGGACCACTGAACAGAAATTGTACATTGCAGGACTCTTATATAATATCTTGCCTGAAAGACTAGCATGATCAAGGCAGCTATCAAGCCCAGAAGTTGAAGAATAAGTCTTGATGATGAACACAGGTGATAAAGGACCTCTGAAGCAACCTGATGCAGAGCCCAGATTCTGGATTGTTGGAGCCTGGCTATTACAGTATTTATGTCCTGGTGGCATCTGATAAACTCTATCAACTGCATTGGTGTCGGCTGGCTCTTGACAAGACTGATAGTAATTCCCAGCTGTGGAGCTATGTATGGCAAGAAGTCTCTGCACTGAGCTAGTATATCCTTGGTTGGTACAGTAAAGAGCCAACTGTCCAAGTAGGGGAACACCTGGAACCCTTGCAGCCTGATATACACTGTTACCACTGCCATGCATTTGGTGAACATCCTGGGAGCTGCGATTAGACAGAAGAGCAGTGCTCTGAACTGAAAATAATTGGCTCAGAGCTGAAATCAGAGAAATCTCCTGGAATGTTTTGCTATCTTTATATAATAGTATGCATCCTGGAGATCTGGGAGGGTGGCCTAATGGTTAAGGTGTTTGCCTTACAAATACAAAGTGCAGGATTTGAATCTCACAGGGGATAATTGGCTAGGCTTAAAATGGCTCGCAAGGGCAGTTAGCCTAATATGAATCTATGAAGATTTTAAAAGGGTTTGGGAGGGTGGCCTAATGGTTAAGGTGTTTGCCTTACAAACACAAAGTGCAGGGTTTTAGTCTCACAAGGGATAACTGACTAGGCTTAAAATGGCTCGCAAGGGCAGTTGGCTTAGTACTAACCTATACGATCTATGGAACACATCCAATCATCCTTACTCAAAAGATTTAGAATGGACTGTATTGTGACCATCTGAGTTTTTGTCTGTTTCATGAATTGACTGAGGTGGCTTAGGTCCAAGATATGCCTTAGGTCCTCCATTTTCTCTGGAAGTAAAAAGAATCTTGAATAGACTCAGAATCCTGACTGGTTTGGGGAGACCTGCTGGATAACTCTCTTTTTACTTCTGCTGCTGCTAATTCCACCTGATTGGGTGAAGTGTCAGGAATTTTCTTTTTTCTGAGGAGGGCAAACAAAGGAAATAACGTAGCCTTTGGTAATTATCTTCTGCACCCATGAGTTTCGAGTGATGCCCTGTCAGGCTTGAGGATGCAGGGATAAACACCCCCCTTTACTGCCTTCAGAGTGTGGCAGTCAGGCAACAATTCAGGAGTGCTGGGAGGGTTTCTTCATGAATGTATCACAAAACCTCTGATTTTGAGGTCTGCCTCTGCGTCCCGGGCAATGTCCTTTAAAAATTATTCTCTCCTCTGCCATTGAGGTGAGGGGAGTGATCTGTCCACAGAAGCATCTTGATCAAAACCCTGGGATTTTCAGAACCAAAGCTTTTCCTCACTTTCTGGTTTCAAGAGAAGGTTCTATTTGGGGTAGAAAAGCGTATTATTGACTACAGACAGGGTCTTGTCTCCTTGCTCACTCCTGGTAAGCATTTCCTTCACTTTAGGCTCAAAGAAGTTCAAACCATCAAAGGGGTTATTGATGAAGGGCATCTTGAAGTGTTCCAAGAAGTTATATAGGTGCATCCAGGCTTGCAGACAAATAAAATCGGTACCTGCTGCCCTGGCTGTACCCTCAGCTGCACACAAGGCCACAGTAGACAAGGTATCGGAACCAGCCGGTGCCGAACCCACTACTTTTAAGGTAGATACATCGGTTCCAGCCGGAGCCGATCTCGGCTCAGACGGAGCCGGAGCCACCGGAGGAGGCTTGGATACTGAAGCCTGAGCCTTCGGTGGCTTAGAAGGTTTCCCAGACCCTGCTTTAGAGGGAGAACCTTCTGGCTTAAGTAAGCCACGGAGGATAAGCTTATTCCTCCGTTCCTGCAGGACTCACTGGCTAAAAGAGTGACACAAAGCACAGGAGTCCTGCAGGTGCAAAGGCCCCAGGCAGTAAACACAAGAAGTGTGACCGTCTGTCAGAGACATTTTCTGACAGCACGAGTCACACTTCTTGAAGCCTGAGACCTTGCCTTCCTTAGACATTATCCTAGAGGAAGTCACACACAAACCCCAACAAACACACAAAATTAATCCCCTAACACACAACACACAGGAAGGGATTAACCAATGGGGTTTAGGCCTAACTAAAACTTTTACACTAAAAGTAATAAAAAGTTTGAAAAACAAGGGAATAGGGTGGGCTGTAACTCACTACAGACTATAAAAATGGATACAAGGGGGAAATAAAACCCTAACTAACCCTAACTAAGCTTTTCTCTTTTAACAAGAAAATTACTTACCTCAGCTGGCAAAGGAGACCTCTTTCGCTAAGCGGCAAACGAGATCTGGGGTAGTTCCGCCTTGCATCATGGGATATAGGGTTGCCTCGAGCTGGTAAAAGGAGTTCTCAAGCTAAAGCAAGTGCCGAGTCGGAGCCGAGGATCGGCTCCGAACCATCCAGCAAGAATGAAGGCGAGATTGACAACTTAACATGCAGATGTTTGGATACATTAGTCATTGACTTGAGGGTAGACAAATGGGACTCCACTTACTTTTGGGCATCCACAGGTAGATTACCAAGGGGGATTTTGACAACTCCTTTGTCTCATCCCTCTGAAAACTGGTCATATGAGCTAGGTAGTGCAGCTTTCTTAGTATAACGGTAACTGAGGATATGCCCATTACCCAAATCTGTCTAAAGTCATAGATTCTCTATTAGGGGGATGAACAGACATGGTCTCTTCAGAGGCCTTCTTTTGTGTGGCTGCTGCAACAATCATAGCATTTACTGAGACACCCTTGCCACAGTGGGGTTTTGTCCTAGGAGCTACAAAAATCATTTCAGGTTTTCATGGGATTGGCTCCACCACATCAGGTTCCTTCCATGTCTGCTGAGAAATTAGTTCTATTTGTTTATTAGTGAGTGAAAACATTCAATAGGTAGAAGAGCCAGGTCCAAACACCTTGACTCATCAGGAGAGGGAGATTCAGAGGGCCAACCCCATCTTTGCTTCAATAACTCCAGAATGTCTCCAAATGAGGCGTCCTCTAGACAGAATCATGGGCAGCTTTCTCCTTCATTAAAATCTGTGTCTTCAGTGACTGACTCCAGTTAAAGTCCATCCCTGGGGTTCATGTCCATTTAGAACAGCAGCGCGCCTTGCATATGCATGAAGGCACACTGTTGTTTAATCTAAACAGACATGAACTGTGAATAAGTGCGGGGGTCATGTCCGAGTAGTGTACGGACACTAAACACATACCCCTGCACTCAGAAAGTGCCGTATGGCACTTTCTAAGCTGAACTGGCATAATATTAGAGCTTTGCTTGTGGGCATGAAATGATAAAATGATCATTTCAGTGTCCGCGGACACTGAAATAAAAACGGCAATAAGAAAACAATGCAGTTGGTGTGTTACAGGTTCTGTGACACACCCCCTGCATTGCTAAAGTGCCATTGCAGCCTGCTAAAGCAGGAAATATGTGCAAATGCACACATAAAGGGCTAAATCCCCCAAAAGTGAAAAAGCACAGGCACAGCCCCATAAACATAGAAGGTCGATAGAGAACAGGTCATGGAGCAGCATGAATGATGTAAGGGTAGACGTCTGAAAGCAAATGTATAGCAACATTCCCTCACAGCAGTTCATGTTGACAAAGGCACAAATGATGGTGGGGGGGTAAAATAGAAGTTATGTTCTTACCATAACGTTCCATGTTAGTTGTCTTCTTCTCGCCTTCTTTCTTGCTGGATGGGTTCGGAGCAGATCCTCGGCTCCGACTTGGCCACTCTAAAAGCTCGAGAGTTGGTTCCACCGGCTCGAGGCTCCCCTTATATCCCACAATGCTAGGCGGTAATACCTCAGATCTCGTTTGTAAGCTAGGCCCAGCCAAGAAGAAATCCAGAAACACTGGAAAGGGGAAACCCACCTCTATAAAATGACAGAAGGAAGGTGACCTAAAACCTGATGAAGGAATATATACATAGTACAGTATATACATATATACAAATAGAGGTGGTAGGAAGAAAAGGTCACAATCAAACTCCTCTAGGTCTGTCCAGGCTAGAGGGAAGGAGGGTGGGAAGCAAGAAAGAAGGCAAGAAGAAGACAAGTAACATGGAACGTTATGGTAAGAACATAACTTCTATATGTTAAGTTGTCCATCTCGCCTTCATTCTTGCTGGATGGGACCGCATCCCTAGCACCTTGTCCCGGGTGGCCTATCGGAACAGACTCTTGAGTACAGTGGAACCAAAGTTAGCTCTGTGTCTAGAAGCTAAGTCCAACTTATAATGAGAAATGAAAGTGTGAGGAGTAGCCCATGTAGCTGCTGCACAAATTGTATCAATAGGCAGCCTGTCTTGGAAAGCTATAGAAGTAGCCAATGCTCTAGTTGAATGAGCCTTAGGTTTGTTAGGTAACTTTTGATGCCTAATCTCATACACAAAGGAAATCAAGGATGTAAGCCATCTGGAGAGTGATACTTTCGAAACTGGAAGGCTCTTTCTGCCTTCTGCATAAGAAACAAACAATTGGTCAGCTTTTCTGGTCTGTTTGGTCCTATCCAAATAATACCTTAATTGTCGATGAACATCCAGCCAATGTAATTTTTGTTCAGACCTGTTAGAATAGTTAGGAAAAAACACAGGAAGGTCAATGTTTTGATTTAGGTTTGTCGCAGAGGCTACTTTGGGTAAAAAGGATGGGTTGGTCCGTAAGGATACCCTTTCCTTATGAAACAAAAGATATGGTGATCGACTGCAGAGTGCATGAAGCTCCGAGACCCTTCTAGCCGAAGTAATGGCTACCAAAAAGAGCGTTTTCCAGGATAGCAATTTCATTGAACAAGAAGCTGCAGGTTCAAAAGGGGGAAGAATCAAAGATGTGAGAACTAAGTTAAGGTCCCAAGAAGGAGGAGGATTTCTTATAGGAGGCTTGAGAAGAAAAACTCCCTTCAAGAAGGCTTTGCAAAGCTTGTGAGACATGATGGCAGAATCCGAGATGCCCACATGAAAGTTAGATATAGCTGCCAATTGAACCTTAAGAGTAGAAGGAGACGAACCTGCGTGGAATAGTTCGGCTAAAAAATCAAGGACCGATTGAATGGGAGCAGTGAAAGGATTTATGTCCCTTCCTTGTGCCCAATAAGAGAAACGTTTCCACTTACTAAGATAAATCTTCCGAGTGGAGGATTTATGGGAAGCTATTAAAATATCTCGAACTGAGTGAGATATTAGAGGAAGCCTGGCTAGGGTTGGAATTGGAGGTACCAAGCAGTGAGGTTCAGAGAGGGAAGAGAGCGATGTAACTGACCCGACTGATGGGTCAAAAGATCTGGAACTAGGTCCAGATGCCAGGGTTGCTCCAACAGAAAATGGTGTAGAAAAGGGAACCAAACCTGTCGAGGCCAGTAAGGGGCAATGAGGATCAAGGAAGCTTTCTGAGCGATGGCTTTCTGTATCACTTGAGAAATTAGTGGGAAGGGAGGAAATGCATACAGAAGTCCCTGGGACCAAACTTGGACTAGAGCGTCTCTGCTGGGATGGCCTGGTAGAGGAAAGAGGGTGAAATAATCTCTGCACTTGCTGTTTTGGGGAGTAGCAAAAAGGTTGCAGGAAGGCTGGCCCCACTTCAGAAAAATTTTTTTCAATACTGAATTTTTCAGAGACCACTCGTGAGGCATGAGAATAGCTCTGCTCAATTTGTCCGCAATGACACTGGACTTCCCGGGGATGTGCGTTGCTATCAGAAACCACTGAGAAGAAATCGCCCATTGCCACAGTCTGAGTGCCTCTCGACATAGGGGGTAGGATCTGGTTCCGCCTTGTTTGTTGATATACCACACTACAGACATGTTGTCCGTCTGTATTGCTATCGTTCCCATCGGAAGAGAGTCTTGAAGGGCTTGCAACGCTAAAAGCACTGCTCTCATCTCTAGAACATTTATATGCAAGTGGCGTTCGTAAGGTTGCCATATGCCCTAGACTGTCCTTCCCTGATAATGCCCCCCCCCCCACCCGATCAGGGAGGCGTCCATCGTCAGAGTAGCAACCGGAGGGGGAGGGACAAAGGGTCTTCCTAAGAAGAGCTGGGGGGAAGAAATCCACCAAAGAAGATGATTCCTGCATGCTTGCGTTATCACAATGGTGTGGGACATCGGGAAGTTGTTGGTATGACCATTGTGTGAAGAGCATCCATTTTAAGATTCTCATGTGAAATCTGGCTAATAGAAGTAGAGGGATAGCAGCTGCCATTATCCCCAGTACTTTCAGGACCAGTCTGACTTTGATTCTGTTGCTGTGGAAAAGAAGAGAGACTAGTTTGTGTATGTCTGCTATCCTTTGGTCTGTGAGTCTCGCTGACATGCTGACTGTGTCTAGATTTGTGCCTATGAAGGTAATAGCACGACAAGGCGACAAAACAGACTTTTCGCAATTTATTGAGATACCTAGCTTTCGAAATATGCGAAAAGTGTAGTCTCTGGCAAGTAGTAGAAGATGCTTGGTGGGAGCTGTAAGGAGCCAGTCGTCTAAGTATGGAAACACCTGGAATCCTTGACGTCTCAGGTGAGAGGCAACCACTGCCATGCATTTGGTAAACACCCGGGGGGCTGTGGTGAGTCCAAAGGGCAGGGCCCTGAATTGAAAGTGACTGGTTCCCAGCCTGAAGCGGAGGAATCTCCTGGAGCATCTGTTCATTTTTATATGATAGTACGCATCCTGGAGGTCTATAGAGCACATCCAGTTTTCCTTCCCCAACAGGGGTAGAATGGATTGCAACGTGACCATCCGAAATCTTGTTTTCTTGACAGACTTGTTCAAGATGCTGAGATCCAAAATGGGCCTCCAGTCCCCTGTTTTCTTTGGAACCAAAAAGAATTTGGAGTAGATTCCGGATCCTTGCTGGTCTGCTGGAACTGGCTGAATGGCTCTTTTTGCAAGCAACTTTGATATTTCTAACGCTGCTTGTTCCCTTTGAGCGGGTGGAACATCTGGAAGGTACTTTTTTGATTGATTTGGAATGCGAAAGAACGGAATGGAATAGCCTTCGGAAATGATGGACTGTGGCCACTTGGCTTGAGTTAGAGATCGCCAGGCTTCTGGGTACAGTGATAGTCTACCCCCGACTGCCTCCGAAGGTGGACAGTCGGGCAACACCTCAGGGATGCTGAAAGGGCTTATCGGAAAAGGTTTCACGATTGCCCTGGTTCTGCGGACCCCCTGCCTCTAGGGCTGCATCTACCATTATTGTTCCCCCTCTGCCTCTGGGGGAACCGACTCTGTGCGTCAGGCAAAGCCCTTGAGATTGCTTGCGGAACCACATCTTTCCACTTTTCTGGCCCTTGGGGTAAGGCCTAGAAGGAGTAGAAAAACGGACTCCGACGGCAGAAAGAGTTTTGCCATCAGTCTCGCACCTTGTCAGGGTTTCTTTCACTTGAGGACCAAAGGGACGATCCATCAAACGGGAATTAGTGAAAGACGCCTTAAAGGGTCCAAAATTGCATAGCCGCATCCAGGCATGCCGCGTAAGACCACACCTGTACCTGCGGCTCTGCTCGCTCCATCAGCCGCATATGAAAGAAGGCGCATGGAGGAGTTAGCTATCGAATTGAGGGTAGCCAGCTGAGCATTCATCTTGTCCTGAAAACCCGCAGCTGTTGGATCCTTTAACATCTCACTCGCTTCCTTGATCAAGTCTCTTTGAAGACGAGTGAAATGACAGAGGTAGTTCAGCAAACGCATTGAAAAGGTCGCTGACGAAAACATCCGCTTTCCGTACCTGTCCATAGACCTAGATTCCTTGTTAGGGGGATGGACAGGCACTGAAGGATCAGCTAGTTCCTTCTTAGTGGCAGCAGCTACCACCATACCATCCACAGAAACTCCCTTAGTCAGAAATTGCTTGTCTGCTGGTGCTGTAATAAACTTTGAAGGTCTCCTGGGGGTGGGGTCCACAGAGTCAGGAGCCGTCCAAGCCTTTTGCTACCACCTGCATAAGGGGTCAAGGGGGACACCCAGGAGGTGGAAGGGCGACAGCCAATGCCTCAAGATACACAGATTCATCCTCTAAGGGTTAAGGGCTGGCCAATTCCCCTCTGTTTCAAGATCTCCAGGATGTATGCAAAGGAGACATCTTCAGAAGGGGAAGGGAGGGACAAGTCCGAATCCTCTAAATCCGTGTCAGAGGTGACAGACTCAGGTGAGTCTATGTGCTTCCTCTTGCACTTTCTCTTCATAGGGGCTCCCCTGCCAATTCAGGAGAGGCCTCGAAGAGGATGAGATCCCACAGGGGATTCTTGAGGAGCTGGCTCTCTGCGGTCTGGGATGAGGGAGTGAGTAGAAATTACATGAGGCACCGAGGAGGGAGGGGCGGAGCCGACTGTGGAGTTGAACCAGGTTCCAACACACTCCGCATGACCTCGAAGCACCCCTGTCAGGCAGAGCCAGAGGTCCCGCTCCGAAAGCTGAAAACCTCCCTCGGCACCGACAGTGATGGCTCCGAGGCCGATGTCGAGCCGAACTCACCAGCGCCGAGCGCCGAGAAGGAGAGCGGGTCGGACAAGGGTCCGATGCCACTCACCCTCGAGCCGACGAGGGAAGTCCGGCGCCGAGATTCTTCCAAGGAAGAAATCGGAGCAGACGACGGCGCCAAAGACAATTGTATCGGCTCTGATGCTACCACAGTCTCGGTCTGAACGCCTGCCCGAACTCAAAGGAGTCGGAGGAGGAACATTTTGAGAAATAGGATTAAGCATCGACTGATGAGTCGGGCTCTGAAGCATTTGGGCCAGTGCCTCGGACTTAAGAAGTTGACTCACTACCCTCTGAAGGCCATGGTCAGAAAGTCTCGACGACCTAGAGGAGTGAGATCTATGGCTCCGTTCAGACAGCAAGGGAGATGCTGGAGCCGAATGAACGGAGCCAAGAGATGGTGACCTAGACCTCTTCCTAGTTGTCGGTTCTGATAGTTTTATCGGAGCCGACTCAGAGATTTCCAATACCTCGGCTCCAGCCGGAGCCGAGGGAACCAAAGGAATAAGAGTTCGAGTCTCATCGGCTCCAGCCGGAGCCGATGTTGTAGCAGACTTTGACGTCTTAGGTGTCGACTCAGATGCTGGAGCCGACGACCTAGAAGCCTTAGAGGGTTTACCCGAAGAACAGTCGGGGGACCCTCAGGTTTTAATAAGCCTCGTAAAATGAGCTTATTTTTTCTTTCCTGCAGGACTCTAGGGCTGAAGCCATGGCATACAGCACAAGAGTCCTGCAGGTAAAGGTCCCAGGCAGTACACAAGAAGTGTGACCGTCTGTCAGAGACATCTTCTGACAGCACGAGTCACACTTCTTGAAGCCTGAGACCTTCAAATCCTTAGACATTTTAAGGAATAAGTGCAATCACACACACAAGCACAAACACACCGATTACACTACTCACTAAAAATAAACTAATAACTTTAAATTAATAAAATTAGTTAGTTTTAAAATCCCTACAAGAACACATACACTCCACTACAAAGTGGGGATGGAAGGGCCCGAAGGCCTAAGGGAAGAACATATAAGTTCTTGTGGTAAAGAGGGTGAAGAACAAGAAGGAAGGGATAAAAATCCACTAAAACTAAGGGAATTCTGAACAAAAAACTAATTTAAAAGGGGTTTAATAAACTTTTAAACTGTTTTTCTAGACTAACCTGAAGCCGGTTGAAGCAACACACCTTGATCGCTGTAGCGGCAAACGAGATCTGAGGTATTACCGCCTAGCATTGTGGGATATAAGGGGAGCCTCGAGCCGGTGGAACCAACTCTCGAGCTTTTAGAGTGGCCGAGTCGGAGCCGAGGATCGGCTCCGAACCCATCCAGCAAGAATGAAGGCGAGATGGACAACTTAACATACTACATTAGGGACATACTTGAAAAATTGCCCCACACACTTTTTTATTTATTTTTTATTTATTGCATTTGTTTACCAGGAAATTCCACTGGGCCTAAAAGAGCCCATTTTTGATGGAGGCCTGGGGAGAAAAGCTCTGACAAGAACGTAGATGCAGAAAAAAAATTAAACATTAATTGGTACAGAAGTAGAAATAGTGTTACACATAGTGGTTACAGTCATATATACAGAATATATACGTCAGGAATTTAGTTGGTTTGATTACAGTAACATATACAGAATATATACATAAAGCAGGAATTTAGTTGGTTGCCAGATGAATTCAGAGTGGTAAAAATGGAGATAAATTAATCAGCATTATTGTACCAGTATCAACAAGTGATGAAAGAAAAAAAATAATAAATATTTAGGTTATAGAGCAGGTACATAGATAGGAAGAATTGATATGATTTTTCAGTATTTGTCTGAAGGTGGTAGTCCTGCTCATGTTTCTTATAGAAGGAGGAAGCGAGTTCCATAGTTTGGCGACAGTGAAGGAGTAGATCAGTTGACCAGCCAGTAAGGTGGGCTTTTCTACTTTTAGAAGTAGATGATTTTCAGATCTTAGTTGCCTGCTGGGTTGGTATTTGGCAAGTAGAGTTGAGACAGCAGGACAGTCTCTGAGTCTGAATATTATTTTGTGTGCTGTAGTTAGCTGGGTGAATGAGAGTTGGTGGGGGGAGTTCCAACCAGCCTAATTGTTTCAGTAAGTTACAGTGGTGGGATGAGAATTTGGCCTTGGTGGCAAATTTGGCTATTCTGTTGTAATACATATCAAGTTTTGATTTTGTAGAATTTTGGATATTAGTGTGGAGAGGGGCACCATAAAGGAGAGGGTAATAAAAATGTAGTTGCAAGAGTTTGTCTAGTAGAAAGGCTAAGAAAGTGTTGGTGCCTTTACAGCATATCGAGCTTTTGGTGTGTTTTTTTGATGTTACTGTTTATGTGTAGGTCAAAATTTAGGTTTTCATCTATAATAATGCCTAGTAATTTAATGTGTGGGACAACTTCTATAGTGGTATTGTCTTGGGCTTGTATACCGAAGAGTTTTTTATCTAGGGGAGTTGTTTTCTTAGGAGTAAAAATTACTAGTTTAGTTTTTTTGGGATTTAGGGCAAGATGACTGTTATGCATCCAAGATTCAGTAGAGGTGAGGGCATTCTGGGTGATCTGCTGGAGTTCAGAGCTGGAATTTGCATTGCATATTATTGTAGAGTCATCAGCATACTGGATTACTGAGCATTGAACACTTAGAATGTTGATAGAAAACAGGATATGTATTAGCAGGAGTCCCTGAAGGATAGAAGCCTAAAAGCCAAATCAATGCCAGTATTTCATGAGTGCAGTCCAAATCAGTTGTCAGAACACCGCAATACACACCCATATAACCTAATAATATCATAATAATATATAACTTTTTTCCAGTAGCCTAAGGAATGTTTGTGTAGCTAAGTGGGTGTGCACTTTATGGCCGGCCGCTTACCATAGCTTAAACATCCCATAGGAGCTAAATGCAAATAGACAGGTAAACTTTCTAAGACAAGGTAGTGTAGTGGTTTGAGTTGTGGCTTTACATGCAGACATTTTATGATTTGAGTCCCAAGACAGGCAATTTATTTTCATATGTGAAAGTAGTGTTAAAATTATTTTAGTAAACTTAAATTATGTAGCAACCTTTTTCTGTCAACCAGGGTAGTGTAGCAATTCCAAAAGTGAGATGTCAGTGTAGAAAGAATGTGACACCCCCATATAAACACAAGTGCCCCATACCGTATAGTCACACAAAAATATAATTTAATGAAAGCACATAGGGAAATTCATGGAAAGTAAACGTAAAATGATGTGTATATAAATATTATTTTATAATAAAAATTTATAAGTATAATATGCTTAAACATGCCGTCATCACTCTGTATCCATCAGACCCTGTTCTGCCAAGTCTCAAACCCAGGATGCTGTCCTCTACAATCACAATAACATGCCACTACACCATCTGAGCTGTGAAAAACTATGATGCTTTAATAAACATATCATGCAATCTGGTCATTTAACATTAATGAAAAAAAAACAACAGCCCTAAGTGTCAAACCCATGATGCTGGGCACTATAGTCAGAGGAATATACCACTACACCATCTGAGCTATAAAAAAAAATAACATTGTTTTTTCAAACATATCATGCAATAGAGGCATACAACATTAGGGAGAAAGCTTTGTGGAACCAGTCATGTGTTGTATATAGAGACACACACACACACACATATATATATATATATATATATATATATATATATATATATATATATATGGTGATATGGTGAAACATATATATGAAAATGTAGAGTCATAATATAGACATACATATATAAAAATATAAAGGAAGGAAGGAAATAAAATAAACATATACACACACACATCTATATATATATATATATATATATATATATATATATATCTATATATATATATATATATATATATATATATATATATATATATATATATATATATATATATATATATATATATATATATATATATATATATATATATATATATATATATATGTATATAACATGCAGTGCAGTTATACCTCAGAACCATCCCTCTCAACCTATCAAGAAACCTGTACAAAGGCTGTAAAAGGGGGAGGGTAATGGGGCACATACAAGGACATATTTCAAATATTGCTGTTACAAATGAAGACATTTGCTGCAGCAGCAGGGTGTGTTTCAGCAGACAATTACTGAAGGGTATGAAGATGGAAACTGAAATGTTATGTCATTATTTACTGACATAAATCCTTGGATCATCACCATGATTTACCAGACAAATACAAATAAATTGTGTAACTGAACATAAGTATGGGCCAAAAATCCGGACATTCTGTGAAAATCCTGGCAGTGGAGAGGTATGCTCAGAACCCCTTAGTGCAATGAATCTGGACCAAGCCTGACCAAGTGGGGGGACAAAGGCATGACAATAGGGATATACCCAAAACATGTCAGTAGATAAGCTGAGAAAGTTGATGTAGTAACACCGTATGTGCTAACATATATCGACTGAAATATCACAATTCCAGGAATCAATTGCTTCCCGTTTGTTAGTGACCTCAGTCCCCACATCACCCCACTGATGTGTCAGGAATACACAACAGTTATGGGGACCAGACCAAAGATATCAGCCAGACACCTGGACATCCTACAAAACTGTGGAGATAACACAACAGTAGGGAAACTACACTGAGCTACTGAGCTATATCAAAGCTACAGTCAGACTGACATAACACTACCCAAGTTCAGCTCTGGGGCTGTACACATGCATTAGTAAATATAACAGGCACTGCAGAAATGTAACAGTACTGGAAAACAGACATTGGTGTGAAAAGTGCATATCCCAAAAAAATTGCACCACAGTCACAGAGACATACTGGTAGGCAAACTAAACACAACAGTATAATGACTGTGTGAGCAAGAAAATCCCGTTTGCCACTCACACATTACCCCTACATATACTCCCCCAAGTCACAGTGTAGTGGGAATCGTGAGGTGTTACAGGACATGTCACGGTCTGCATGTACAAACATATACAGGTGATAGGGAACCAGAAACTGGAGCAGCATGCACAGTCAGATAGAAAGGGCCCATGACACTCACATGTACCCCTCCTTACACAGCCCAAATAACATGTACACACTACACTGCTACACAATCCTGACAGTCTTTTAATAATGGGCAGACATACATACACCTCTCAAATGTACAGTTTCCCAGAGAATGTATAGGCACAGGACTCATATCTATGCCCGTTCCTTGTTACATGTCTGGGGGTCTATGATATCACTGGAATGGTAGCAGGAATGCATGCAATAAATAATAATACTACATACCTCTGAACCTCTTAGTGCATGACATCTGGACAAAGCTTGACATAATTGGGGGGCAGAGGCCCAAACACATGAGTATATTGGACATATTGTTGTGATAAATGTAGACAGTTGCTGGTGTTACTGGCTTTGTTGTACCATATATATTTTGAGGTATATGAAGTCAGTAACATCAATGGATGTTAGCATTTACTGACTGCATTCCCCAGAGTATCATACCGATTAACCAAGGACAACAACTGTCTGGTGAACAGACCAAACATATGAGCCACGCATCTGGACAGGGTCTAGGCCTCTGAACAGTGTAGAGGTATGACTGCAGTGATGTAACAGAAGGGAAATCCCCTGACAGCTGCCAGACTTGTCACCCAGTACCTTATGAAGTGCAGTAAAACCAACGTGACACTCCCCCACATCACCTCTGGGAAATTACCCATGTATATTCAAATACAGCATGCACTACAGGGATGGAACTGTAGTGAAAAGCAGAGAGTGGTGCAAAAATGTCCATCCTAAAACATTTGCAACACAGTCACAGCAACATACCAGTACCCAAAATGAGCACTAGGGTAGAACGACTGTCTGAACAAACAAACCTTGATTGCCAGTCAAATACTGCATCAACATATACTGGCCCAATTCACAGTGTACGGGAAATCCTGAGGTGTTACAGGACATTTCAGAGTCAGCCCCTACAAGCATACAGACATGATAGACCACCAGCAGCTGTAGCAGCATGCAGAGTCAGATAGGTAAAGGATGTATGGCACTCACATATTCTACTATCCCTACCTAGCACAACAAACATCTACACACAACACAACTATACAATCTTGGCAGTCTGTTCACAATGGCCAGACAGCCATAACTGTCTTATGTACAGATGTCCACAGATTTACCAGGGTGTGGAACCATAATCCTGGCCACCACTGCATACCATGGCAAGGAGTCTGCCAGGTCATTGGCATGATAACTGGAGTGCAGTTGGTAATTAATGATATACCATACCTCCGCACCTTGTAGTGCAGAACATCTGGACAACGCATGACGTACTTGTGGGACAGAGGGCTGGAAAGAGGGACATATCACAAATAATGGTGTTACAAACTGAAAGAGTAGCCGGTGTTACACATGTTGTTGTAACATAACATCCCTGAAGGATATGATGTCTGGAACACCAACGGATGTCAACAGTTACTGACTACAATCCTCACATTACCCTACCAACCCCACAAAAACAGATGTTGTGCGAGGAACAGACCAAGCATAACAGGCAAACATCTGGCCAGTCTGTGGACAACATGCCAGTTGAGAGGTATGTCAGAGGCATATCGCTGTCAGATGTCAAGTCACCCAGTAAATGCATGTCCAGATTAACCCTGTCAATAGCAACCCTCCATGTGTTCAACAGCACTAATGACATACAATCTGTACCCCATTCTGAAGCTTTGTTCCCCATGTTGTTAGTCTGCCTCCATATGTTCTGTCCTGTGAGGTATTTTCACCTACTGTCTGTGAAGCTATAGCCCCACACCTCCATAATGTCTCTAGCACATGCAAGGAAAATGGGCAAGGCCCACATGAAGGGCGTCCCGTATGTTGGAACTAGCAACAGTGTCCAGGCCCACACCACAATACTATGTGGGCACCTACATACCTTTATGGCCTCAGCAATACCCGAGAGGACAACATCAACCCCCTCAAGGTAGGCTGAATGCCTGTGGTGGACAGCAGCAATACACAACTCCCATCATAGGTGGAAATAATCGCAGGATGGGCAAAGGAGGGAAGAGGTGCTGCATTGAAAGCCATGTCACCTTGTTCTGCACAAGCAAATAAGGTCACAGGTGATGTACCCTAAGGCTGTCTTTGAGTGCATACTGGAGACATCCACCAAGGCCAATCATTAGGCCTTCCAGACATGTGTCTGCAATTCCAGAGGCAACACGCATATCTGCTCTGTAGTGGTGGTCAATAACACCATATACACATATGCCATGGATACAGGCAACCAGCTGCAGACAGGTGAAGTATAAACATCACCCCCTGTCCCCCCATAGGTACACATGTGCATGTACAGCACCTGTGCCCCTCCCCTCATTATCAGGAAGCAGGTCTGTAATGTCCTCTCAAAAGCAACACATAGAGGTCTCCACAGGCCTGATACCATTTCTGGCTGCATCCAACATGAACACAGGCATGGTCTGTCAGACCCATTCTGCAGTGTAATCAACCACAGCTGGAGCACCAGTGTCATCCCATTTGCATAGAGGACAGACAGACAGACAGTTGATAGAAAACAGGTTATGCATTAGCATCAATGTTCAGAAGGATAAAAGTCTGAAACTGAAATGTATGCCATAATGTCATGACAGCAGTCCTCAATGACATGGCCAAAAACTGCAATACTCTCCATTTAATATAGTAATATAATATTAATATCCAATACGCAATAAATAAAAATATACAGCTCAAATCCTCAAACCAAGATAGTGTAGTAGTCAGAGTCCCAGCTTTGCATGCAGGTGTACACAGTTCAAGTAATACAACAGGCAATTCAAATTTACATGGGAAAGCAGAGTTAAAAATGCTATGTTCACATTAAAATATGTGGTAAGTTATTTTGTCACCCAGAGTAGTGTAGCTGGTGTAAAATGGATGTGTGAGTGCATATAACATATAAAAACACCCATGTATACACGTGTCTCATACAGTATAGTTACACAACTTGCTACTGTAATGAAAGCACATACAGCCATGTCATGTATGGGAAATCATATACACTTACTAAATTAAGTCATTAGTGTGGTACATTATGAGAATGAACTGTGGGAAATGGTTAGCAATGCTCAAATATGTTTAGCAGATTTAACAGCACATTCCTGTTGTGCTCACCCCTCTCTCTGGGGTTTGACTGTCCAAATTCACCTCCAAAGTCTGTACAAATGCACAGCTGTTGCTGTATAAGAAAAGGAAAGCTATGGACCTTCTGTACACCTGTCCTGCACCTTCATAGCTATCTTCCATATTGTTCTTCCCTCTGATTGCCCCTGTTCCATCACTTTCCTATCACCCCGGTCTCTTTTCTTTTAAAGAATTAGTGAGGGGGTAAGCATGAGTAAGTGGTTGTTAGAGCAAGAAAATTACTAGCCCTGCCAGGTCTTGAACCCATGACCCTGCACACCATAGTCAAAGAAATGTACCACTACACCATCTTAGCTACAAGGAATGCCAATGCTTTTTCCAACATATGCTCATTCAACAGCAGGGAAAAGATTCCCTAGAATCAATCAGGCCTCATATTTATACACATACATATGTATGTATATATATATATATATATATATATATATATATGGGAAAGAGTACATTTCCCAATCTCCATTATAAGTTTTCACAAATGTACAAACATATACAGGTGATAGGGAACCAGAAACTGGAGCAGCATGCACAGTCAGATAGAAAGGGCCCATTACACTCACATGTACCCCTCCTTACACAGCCCAAATAACATGTACACACTACACTGCTACACAATCCTGACAGTCTTTTAATAATGGGCAGACAAACATACACCTCTCAAATGTACAGTTTCCCAGAGAATGTATAGGCACAGGACTCATATCTATGCCCGTTCCTTGTTACATGTCTGGGGGTCTATGATATCACTGGAATGGTAGCACGAATGAATGCAATAAATAATAATACTACATACCTCTGAACCTCTTAGTGCATGACATCTGGACAAAGCTTGACATAATTGGGGGGCAGAGGCCCAAACACATGAGTATATTGGACATATTGCTGTGATAAATGTAGACAGTTGCTGGTGTTACTGGCTTTGTTGTACCATATATATTTTGAGGTATATGAAGTCAGTAACATCAATGGATGTTAGCATTTACTGACTGCATTCCCCAGAGTATCATACCGATTAACCAAGGACAACAACTGTCTGGTGAACAGACCAAACATATCAGCCACGCATCTGGACAGGGTCTAGGCCTCTGGACAGTGTAGAGGTATGACTGCAGTGATGTAACAGAAGGGAAATCCCTGACAGCTGCCAAACTTGTCACCCAGTACCTTATGAAGTGCAGTAAGACCAACGTGACACTCCCCCACATCACCTCTGGGAAATTACCCATGTATATTCAAATACAGCATGCACTACAGGGATGGAACTGTAGTGAAAAGCAGAGAGTGGTGCAAAAATGTCCATCCTAAAACATTTGCAACACAGTCACAGCAACATACCAGTACCCAAAATGAACACTAGGGTAGAACGACTGTCTAAACAAACAAATCCTGATTGCCAGTCAAATACTGCACCAACATATACTGGCCCAATTCACAGTGTACGGGGAATCCTGAGGTGTTACAGGACATTTCAGAGTCAGCCCCTACAAGCATACAGACATGATAGACCACCAGCAGCTGTAGCAGCATGCAGAGTCAGATAGGTAAAGGATGTATGGCACTCACATATTCTACTATCCCTACCTAGCACAACAAACATCTACACACAACACAACTATACAATCTTGGCAGTCTGTTCACAATGGCCAGACAGACATAACTGTCTTATGTACAGATGTCCACAGATTTACCAGGGTGTGGAACCATAATCCTGGCCACCACTGCATACCATGGCAAGGAGTCTGCCAGGTCATTGGCATGATAACTGGAGTGCAGTTGGTAATTAATGATATACCATACCTCCGCACCTTGTAGTGCAGGACATCTGGACAACGCATGACGTACTTGTGGGACAGAGGGCTGGAAAGAGGGGCATATCACACATAATGGTGTTACAAACTGAAAGAGTAGCTGGTGTTACACATGTTGTTGTAACATAACATCCCTGAAGGATATGATGTCTGGAACACCAACGGATGTCAACAGTTACTGACTACAATCCTCACATTACCCTACCAACCCCACAAAAACAGATGTTGTTCGAGGAACAGACCAAGCATAACAGGCAAACATCTGGCCAGTCTGTGGACAACATGCCAGTTGAGAGGTATGTCAGAGGCATATCGCTGCCAGATGTCAAGTCACCCAGTAAATGCATGTCCAGATTAACCCTGTCAATCTAGCAACCCTCCATGTGTTTAACAGCACTAATGACATACAATCTGTACCCCATTCTGGAGCTTTGTTCCCCATGTTGTTAGTCTGCCTCCATATGTTCTGTCCTGTGAGGTATTTTCACCTACTGTCTGTGAAGCTGTAGCTCCACACCTCCATAACGTCTCTAGCACATGCAAGGAAAATGGGCAAGGCCCACATAAAGGGCGTCCCATATGTTGGAACTAGCAACAGTGTCCAGGCCCACACCACAATACTATGTGGGCACCTACATACCTTTATGGCCTCAGGAATACCCGAGAGGACAACATCAACCCCCTCAAGGTAGGCTGAATGCCTGTGGTGGACAGCAGCAATACACAACTCCCATCATAGGTGGAAATAATCGCAGGATGGGCAAAGAAGGGAAGAGGTGCTGCATTGGAAGCCATGTCACCTTGTTCTGCACAAGCAAATAAGGTCACAGGTGATGTACCCTAAGGCTGTCTTTGAGTGCATACTGGAGATATCCACCAAGGCCAATCATTAGGCCTTCCAGACATGTGTCTGCAATTCCAGAGGCAACACACATATCTGCTCTGTAGTGGTGGTCAATAACACCATATACACATATGCCATGGATACAGGCAAACAGCTGCAGACAGGTGAAATATAAACATCACCCCCTGTCCCCCCATAGGTACACATGTGCATGTACAGCACCTGTGCCCCTCCCCTCATTATCAGGAAGCAGGTCTGTAATGTCCTCTCAAAAGCAACACATAGAGGTCTCCACAGGCCTGATACCATTTCTGGCTGCATCCAACATGAACACAGGCATGGTCTGTCAGACCCATTCTGCAGTGTAATCAACCACAGCTGGAGCACCAGTGTCATCCCATTTGCATAGAGGACAGACAGATAGACAGTTGATAGAAAACAGGTTATGCATTAGCATTAATGTTCAGAAGGATACAAGTCTGAAACTGAAATGTATGCCATAATGTCATGACAGCAATCCTCAATGACATGGCCAAAAACTGCAATACTCTCCATTTAATATAGTAATATAATATTAATATCCAATACGCAATAAATAAAAATATACAGCTCAAATCCTCAAACCAAGATAGTGTAGTAGTCAGAGTCCCAGCTTTGCATGCAGGTGTACACAGTTCAAGTAATACAACAGGCAATTCAAATTTACATGGGAAAGCAGAGTTAAAAATGCTATGTTCACATTAAAATATGTGGCAAGTTATTTTGTCACCCAGAGTAGTGTAGCTGGTGTAAAATGGATGTGTGAGTGCATATAACATATAAAAACACCCATGTATACACGTGTCTCATACAGTATAGTTACACGACTTGCTACTGTAATGAAAGCACATACAGCCATGTCATGTATGGGAAATCATATACACTTACTAAATTAAGTCATTAGTGTGGTACATTATGAGAATGAACTGTGGGAAATGGTTAGCAATGCTCAAATATGTTTAGCAGATTTAACAGCACATTCCTGTTGTGCTCACCCCTCTCTCTGGGGTTTGACTGTCCAAATTCACCTCCAAAGTCTGTACAAATGCACAGCTGTTGCTGTATAAGAAAAGGAAAGCTATGGACCTTCTGTACACCTGTCCTGCACCTCCATAGCTATCTTCCATATTGTTCTTCCCTCTGATTGCCCCTGTTCCATCACTTTCCTATCACCCCGTTCTCTTTTCTTTTAAAGCATTAGTGAGGGGGTAAGCATGAGTAAGTGGTTGTTAGAGCAAGAAAATTACTAGCCCTGCCAGGTCTTGAACCCATGACCCTGCACACCATAGTCAAAGAAATGTACCACTACACCATTTTAGCTACAAGGAATGCCAATGCTTTTTCCAACATATGCTCATTCAACAGTAGGGAAAAGATTCCCTAGAATCAATCAGGCCTCGTATTTATACATATACATATGTATGCATATATATATATATATATATATATATATATGGGAAAGAGTACATTTCCCAATCTCCATTATAGTGCGATCTACACTACAATGTCAAACCTTACAACAGCGAATGCTCGCTATTGTAAGGTTCGACATTGTGGCATTCGTAATTTCACTTCTGCCAGATGCAGTTTTGCACAAATGTCAATTGTACAAAGTGCGATCGACAAAGTGATTGTAAGTATACAATATATATATATATATATATATATATATATATATATATATATATATATATATATATAGGTCAACTTTACATGGTCGACTTTTCAGAAAGTCGACTTTCATATGGCCGAGACCATATGATCGACTTTCGGAAAGCCGACCATGTCAAATAAACACAAAAAACACAACAAACACTTACTTTAAAACTGTTCCGCACTCCTACACCTCCCGTAACTTAAATATACCAACTTCGAGATCGCACTACAGTGTGGAAGAGGGAAATTTTCCCATTTCGCACTGTATGGAGATAGCAGTTCCTCATGATCGGCTTTTCAAAAGTCGATCATATAGTCTCGGCCATATGAAAGTCGACTTTGTGAAAAGTCGATTATGTGAAGGGGACCCATATATGTGTGTGTGTGTGTGTGTGTGTGTGTGTGTATATATATATATATATATATATATATATATATATATAAATATATATATATATGTGCTCATAACATGTAGTGGAGTCATACCTCAGAACCATACCTACCAACCCCTTACTCGCCCAAGGCTGTCCAAATTGGGGGGGGGGGCAATGGGACAAAACTAGGGAGATATTTAAAATATTGTTCTTATAAATGTAGAATGTTGCCAGAATGACAGGGTTTGTTTCAGCATACATGTTCTGAAGGATGTGAGTTCTGAAACTGAAATATATGTCATCATTTACTGTCAGAAATCCTCAGATCCTCACAGTGATTTACCAGGGATATGAAAATAATGCATCTGTGGAACAGACCAAAAATATGAACAATAAACCTGGACATACTGCAACAATCCAGACAGTCCCTAGGTAGGCTCAGAACCCCTTAGTGCAATGAACCTAGGACAGGGGTGACAAAGTGGAGGGAGAAAGCCATGGATATAGGGACATATCTGAAATACTGGAGTAGATAAGCTGAAACAGTTGCTGTACACCTGTCACCCTCATGTCTGTCCTAACATATATTGACTGAAATAGCACAAGTCCAACACTAAATTACCTACCACTAGTTAATGACTGAAATCCTCAAATCAGCCCACTGATGTGTCAAAAATACACAACACTTATGTGGGCCAGGAAACACTATGTCCTACAACCATCTGGACATGACATCACATTAGGGAAACTACACTCATCTGCTAAGCATGTCATCAAGCACTGTCCAAACTACAGTCAGACTGACACAACCCTAACTTAAATCTGCTAGGGGGAATTACACATGCATTGGCAAATATATCAGGCCGTACAGGGATGTCACAGCACTGAAAAACAGACACCAGTATGAAAGTGCATACCCACATACAGTTCAACCACAGTCACAGTGACATACCAGTAAGCCAAAGGAACAGTACAGTATAAGGACTGTGTGAACAAAAACATCTCAACATGTTCGCCACTCACACACTACCCCTATATACACTGGAGAGAGCACCAGAAACTGGAGCAGCATGTAAAGTCAGATAGAAAAAGACCCATAACACTTACATCTACCTCCCTCCCTACATAGGCCAAATAACACATTCACAATACACTGTTACAGTTTTGACAGTCTGTCAACAATCGCCAGAAATACACAGACCTCTCAACTGTACAGAGTCCCACAGAATGTCCAAGCTTTCCTCTCATATATAAGGCCTCCCACACATAACATATCTGGCAGTCTGATACATCACTGGGATGATATACCATACCTATCCACCTCTTACTGTATGACATCTGGAAAAAGTCTGACATACTTCGAGGGCAGTGGCCCAAACACAGGGGCATTATTGATATATTGCTGTTATAAACTGAGAAAGTTGCTGGTGTAACAGGGTTTGTTGTAGTGTATCTGTTCTGAGGCATATGAGGCAAGAAACACTCATGGATGCTACCGTATACTGACTGGAATCTTCAGAGTATGCTGCTGAATTTCCAAGGACACTAAATGTGTGAGTAACACACCAAATATAAAAGTCCAAACTCTGGCCAGTCTGTGGATAGCCATACAGTAGAGAGATATGGAAACCACATAACACTGTCAGACGTAAAATCATGCAGAGCAGCCATATCCACACAAATCCTGTCAGACTAGCATTACTTCAACTGTATAACAGCAATACTTACATTCTGTTCCTATGTCTGGAACATTCTCCCCCAGTTTGTTGGACTGTCTCCACACTGTTTGTTGTAAGAGGTATTTCCAACTACCCTCTGTGATGCTGTTTGTTACACACTTCCATGAAGTCCTCCTCACAGGTAAGGAAAAGGGGCAACGCCCACATGAAGTACTCAGTTAAAGGAGTGTGTTTCCATGCTGTTGGGTATAGGAATGATACCACCGCTGTTCTACATGCAATTAGCAAGTGGGGGACTCCAATTGGTGCACATGCCATCAGCTGGTCATGAGCATTACCTACAAAAGGCAAGCTGCTGCCTATGCAAAACAGATGTATATCCTACATCTGTCTCAGAGAGAGAGAGAGAGAGAGAGAGAGAGAGAGAGAAACAAACAAACAGACAGGTACACACACACACACACTGAAAGTGAAGGATTATACCAACCAAATCAAAAAAAAAAACAGGTATGTCAAACAATTAAGCATGTAATGGAATGTAGCAGGTGTTGTGTAAATGTGGAAAACAGGAAGTTCAAAAAATATTATGTCGCATCAACACTTGCTGTACTGATATATTGCTGATTAGAACCTATGGCCATAGCATCTGTGTCTGTCTGCAGTGAAATTGCACAATCGAGAGGGCGATCACAGCAGAGGAAAGGTTCCAGTTACAACGGAAAGAAAAGGAAGAACAACAGATAGTTACCACTGAGCAAGCAGGGGTGATGCTGATGTCTGAAAGTAAGATAATGGACACTTGTTAACCTTTCAGACTTTGTTTTGTCCCCAGCTTGTATTAGTCTATTGAAAAAGGGCTTGCAATTTGTACCAATGTCATGTAATAGTGTTGTACAGGCATTAACTGATCTCAGAATATTTTGTAAGAATGTTAGCTTAAAATTGATTTTTAAAGATACTATAGTTGAAGATGTATGTATTTTTAAAAAGTCTAATACTTTTATACCAGTTAACTGTCCGGTTGTGAATGCTTTTTTAAATGTTTGCAAGCATGAGATACGCCAAATTTATGATAGTAAGGTTAAAATGAAGATGCGTTCTTATAATATTACTTATGATGCATATCAAGCTTTAGAAGAAATAGTAAAAACCAAATCATCCTTAAACAGTTGGCTAAGGGGGGGTGCAACTGTTGTGTTTAGCAGACATTTCACTATAGAATTAATGTTAAGAGTTTTTGTCAAATGTTAATACATTTAAGAAGATAAGTTTTGAAGATGTCAAAAAGTTAATATCTGAAGTTAGTAAGTTTGTTTATTATGCACAACTTCAGGGGGATATTGCACTAGAATTGTTTAATTTTTTGACAGTATCGTGTCCATGAATGCCTATCATATATGGCATTCCAAAACTGCATAAATCTGTATATGAACATATATTTACATGTTATTGCTGTGAACTGGAGTACTGCATGAAATGCAAATGTGAAGAGTCAGTACCATAATGAATAAGTCAGCAGTAAGCAGGCGTAAGCACAGATAACCAGTAGTAAGTATATGTAAGCACTAGTAAGCCTGTGCAAGTGCGTTTGGGCAGGGTGAAGCACCGCCGACACAGATCAAGCAAAGGAGATACTAACTGCGTGTAAGACACTGTGACTGGAAGTCAGCAGTGCTAACCTCTGCGCAAACCTGCTTACAACTGCTTGAAAGTGCCTTAAACACACCATAGCCAATGGCCGGTGTCACGTGTGACTCTATGTACACTAATGGAGTCAGTCGTAGGTACCACAAAGCATACGTGGCACACATGGTTAGCTGGCATGCACACGAAACACAGTATCTAGCAATACCAGTCAACATTACCGGCTATGTAGCTAAAGATTTAGAGGTATATGTCTTTGTATGAATACCCATAACTATATAAATATACACCTCTCCCTCACTGTAGTACAAATATATACAAACACAGATAGCCATATAGGCTTTGTATTAGAACATTACCCCACCATGATTGTCGTGCAGGAATAGGCGTGGTCTACATGATGGACAGGGCAAGCTCATGTGACATTGTATGCTGAATGACAAACCATGCAGATTACCAAGTGACATACTGATTATTCGGTGACTGACCATTGTTAACATAGTGAAGAGTTGGGGGGGGAGGTGTCTGTATGCCAGACTGGGGAAGAGGCAGCACTCAGAGAAAATGAAACTTTACTACATGTATCAGCAGGCACAGGAAAGAAATGCAGGTTTGTTCAACTATTAGCAGGTCAGAATCTTTGTAGGTCCAAACACAAAAAAAACACTTGAAGCAAAACACACTCCTGGGCTGCGGAGGAAAAACACTATTTTCAAGTAACTGCAACAATGAACTAGTTAAAGAAATGCCAAAACCCAAACCATAACCCCTGACCCCCCACCTTTATTTACTATAATTTTGTGCAGTACCTGCTTTAGCAGAGGGGCAAGCCCCCCTGCACCCTCCACCTTTCCTTGAACATATTTCTGGAGATAAAGCAACAAGCAATATTCCGAGGCAGTGAGACACTAAATACATTCAATAAATGCAGTACAAAAGAGCTCCAAGAAAAGTAGCCACCCGCACCCTTACAGAACTGTAATTTTAAGTCTGTGTAATACTGCAATAGATTGTATACATGTAGCATATTATGTCCGCACCCCTCACCCTTTAAAACATTGTGATGTTAGGTCTGATATTGTAATACTTTTTATAAATGCAGCATATCCTGTGTTCGTTTGAATAATCAAACCTTTTGTTCACTGGAAATTGGACTGCTTTCATGTCACAATCCTGGTATCAGCAAATAAGACAGAAAAGGGGTTTGTACTGAAATAATTACAATGCTTTGCATATTCATTTTGCAGGCGATGGTCTTCTGATGTGTATTCAAAGCACTTCTAAAAGTAAATGCTATGTAGAGTGTTGGGAGGGCTTTGGGCAGTCCATGCTACTGCGCATCTGGTGGGGTAATGTTCTAATACAAAATCGACATATAAATAAATACCCACATATCATTAGATATATATATATATATATATATATATATATATATATATATATATGCATATATATATATATAGATATATAGATATATATATATAAAATCTATATCTATATATATATATATATATATATATATATATATGTGTGTGTGTGTGTGCGCATAGATATACACAGATATATAACTATGATAAGATACAGTACCTAAGAATGACATATATTCACAGGCCATGCCAATGGAGGTGAGGGGACCAAGCAAAAAATGTGTAACACATAGCAAGAACCCCCCCCAGCCGGGCAGGGGAAACATACAAACAAACCCACAAACAATGTAAACAATCCACTGCTGCCCAGACCACAGGCAGGATACAACCTGGGGGGACACAGTGGACCTGAGAAATCTAATCTTGGAACAGAGACAGTAGCGTCAAACAAAAGCCCCAAAAATTGTCTTGTTATAGGAGGAAGCCCGTATGACGACCTATCAAGGCGGGGTGTGTACATACCCGGACTACAAGGGTGAGAAAGCCCAATGACTCATGGATCGAGACAATGTACAAGATGCGTCCCGTGAAGTGAAGAGTGGGTAGTGCGTAGTGGTGTGTTTATACCTGACCTGCACCCAGAGTATGGATGAGTGCTGTTGAGAAGGTGCGTGTGAGGGATCTATGGGTATGTAATAATGGGTCTAGGCATGCAAGTGTTTGCTGGAGTGCGTCTATTCGGACCGCCCCAGGGATGTAAGCAGTAGTGTTCATTGGGCAGAACCACCGCCCAACAGGCAGCCACTCCTGCTATGAGTCCCACTGCAGCACAGTTTATTTTACATGGTAAAGAACGGAATAACCAGATGTAGATGTAAATATGTAGAAGTATGTGTGTGTATATATACCCATACCTACATGAAGATATACCTCTCCCTCTCCGTAGTACAAATGTATACATACATAGATAGAATATATATAAATACCCACATACAGATATATACATATGCAGACACCCATACATCCATATGTTGTTTTTTATATATATATATATATATATATATATATATATATATATATATATATATATATATATATATACAGCAATATATATATATATATATATATATATATATATATATATATGCATACATATACACACACACACACACACATGTATATATAGATATATACATATATGTATATATCTATATATATATATATATATATATATATATATATATATATATGTGTGTGTGTGTAGATACTCACATATATATATATATAGCTAGGATATGATACAGCAGTTAAGAACTACATATGTTAACAGGCCATGCCAATGGGGGTGAGAGGTCCAATCAACAAACGTGTAACACATAGCATCAAACCCCCCCCAGCTAGACAGGTGAAACATACAAACAAGCAATAAAAGTAAACACACCGCTGCTTCCCAGACTACAGGCAGGATACTACCAGTGGGAGAGACCCGTCAAGTCTAATCTTGAAACAAATACAAGAATGTCCCTTGTGGGACACCCCAAAAATTTCATGATATTCAGATTTCCAGTCATTATACCGATGTCCAAAGTCAGGCCATGCATGTTATCGGTCTACAAGGTTGGGGAAGCCTGATTATCCATAGGGTGAGACAACATACAAGATGGGTCCCGTGAAGTGGAGAGTGGGAAGTGTGTAGTTGTGTGTTCATACCTGACCTGCACCCAGAGTACGGATGAGTGTTGTAGAGGAGGTGCGGGTGGGGGAACTATGGGTATGCAATTATGGGTCTAGGAGTGCAGGTGTTTGCTGGAGTGGGTCTATTCGGTCCGCCCCAGGCATGTAAGCAATAGTGTGCATTGGGCAGAGCCGATGCCTTACAAGCAGCCACACCCAGTACGAGTCCCACTGCAGCAAAGTCTAGTTTACATGGCAAAGGACAGTATAACCAGATGTGTTGTTGCAAACCCACTAAATGACACCAAAGAACACTTGGTCACAACAACCCACTGTAGGCATGTAGGCCGACCTAATTGGCATCACAAGGTATTATTGCTGTCCAGACCTCTCAACTGTCCTGATATAGACTCCGATTTTAAGTCTGTCCCTCTTAATCCCCCTGAAAGCCAGTGAGTGCTGAAGAAGAGGCGGTGAATTGCCCTTAATAAATAATGTTAGCAATTCAGAGTTATAGGAGTTTCACATCAGAAAGCCTAGATTAATCCACATTCTCATATTCTGCAAAGGATTCAGGTTAATACTACAAATATTTAGAAAATGTCCCTGATAGTCTCTGATTATTTGAGGGGTTGTCCCTGATTCTGTTGAGATATGTCTCCGATCGGTTGAGAGCTGTGTTGCTGTCCTCACCCTCACCCAGGAGTGTGATTGTCCAGACCTACCCCCGTATGCAGGGCATATACATAGCTGTCGCTGTAGAAGAAATGGCCAGCTGTGGACCTTTCCGTCAGCTGACCTGCACATCCCTGGACATGTCCCCTACTATCAGCCCCTCTGTGTGGCCAAATAACACCACTTACCTATTGACCTCTGTTGCATTCGTAGTAATGTCCACAGTCACAAGTAGGTGACACCCTCCACACAACTATATTGGCAGAATCTGGAACCTCCAACCCAGGTGTATTACCGCAGCTGTCCGAGACTACACATGTAAAAACACATGAAGGGAAAACCCAAGCACACTTGGATCACCACCTGGTGAAGTCCACCACCCCCTAACACTCCAGACCCCTACACCAACTACTGACACTGACACCTCCTGTCCTGCCGCGCATACATATCCCAACACCTGTAAACCTGCACTACCACTCCTCCACCAATCAGATGAACGGCCTACTATACAGTTAACATGCCCCCCCCTCCACCTACCCGCCTACACCTCCACTAGTCACATCTACTCTACAACACATGTATGGCATAACTAAACCTAACCTGAATACCTGAGTGTAGCCTAAGCAGAAATGCTAAACTGGCATTCCACTTAACCTTACACTGCCCTTCGTGAACAGTCATACCTGACGTACACCTGACGTAAGCATGTATAAAACCGACATGTACATGAAGTAGTGCAGGGGTATGCGACAGCAAACTACGCCTGTGTGGGTGGCAGTAAGCATTGCCTACACAGATTAAGCAAAGTAGACACCAACTGTGCCACTGGGGGTGAGGGGTTCAATCAACAAATGTGTAACATGTAGCATTCCCCCCCCTCCAGCCAGGCAAGGGAAACATACAAACAAACACACAAACAATGTAAAAACAAAAACCACAGGCGGGACACAACCAGTGGGGGGAACACTGTGGACCTGCCAAGTCTAATCTTGCAACAGAGACTGGAGCGTCCCTTGCAGGACACCCCAAAAATAGATGATGATCAGAGTCAGTCCCTGTAATGATTTATCTATCCAGGCCGTGTACGTATACGGACTACAAGGTTGGCCAAGCCTGATGACCCATGGGATGAGACAATGTACGACATGGGTTCAGAGATGTGGAGAGTGGGCAGTGTGTAGTGGTCTGGTTAGATCCGACCTGCACCTACAGTAAGGATGAGTGCTGTAGAGGAGGGGCAGGTGAGGGAACTATCGGTATGCAATTATGGGCCTTGGTGTGCAGGTGTTGGCTGGTGCACTTGTATTCATACAGCCCCGGGGATGTAAGTAATATTGTGAACTGGGCCGAGCTTCTGTCCCCCTAACAAGCAGCCATTCCCGATATGGGTCCCACTGCAGCACAGTCTATTTTACATGGCAAAGTATAGTATAACCATATGTGTTGTTGCAAAACCCACTACATAACACTAAAGAACACATGGTCACAACACCCCACTGTAGGCATGTAAGCCGATCTAATTGGTATCACAAGTTATTATTTTAGTCTTCACCCCCACCCAGGGGTGTGAGTGTCCAACGCAAACTCCAAATGCAGTGTATATGCACAGCTGTTGTTGTAGACGACATGGCCAGCTGTGGACCTTCCCTGCTGCCATCCTGCACATCCCTGGATAATTCCCCTACTAATTCCCCCCTTTGTGCTCCATGCACACCATGTACCTATCGACCCCTGTTCTAATTCTATTAATGTGCAAAGTTACACATAGGTGACACCCTCTGCCCCCACTATATTGCCAGAATCTGGAATCTCCAACCCACATGTATTATCTCAGCTGTCCCACAGGACACATGTAAATAACACATGAAGGAACACCACAAGCACACTTGGATCAGCACATGCTCACCAACTTGCGAAATCCCCCCCCAATTACAATCTATACCACTACATCAACTAGTGAAAATGACACCTCTTGTCCTGCCTCACATACAAATCTCAACATCTGACAAACCTTCCCTATTGCTCCCCATCCAATTATTCCTAAAGGCTCCTACACAGTTACAATGTCACCCCCATTACCTACCTACCTACCCCTTCACTATTCCCCTCTACTGTACCACAAAGGTATGGAATAACTACACCTACCCTGAATAACTGCATGTAACCTATCCAGACCTGTGAAACAGGAATCCAACCTCACCTTAAAGTGACCTTTGTCAACAGTCATACCTGACATGTAAACCTGACCTAAGCATGGATAATACCGACATGTTAATGTAAACTAAGCATGAAGAATGGGAGCCGTAGCTATGTTATGTCTGTTACTCTCTATGAACGTGAACACCTCAGTATTAATTGGAATTAGTAGCTGAGGTCACTGTGGAGGACTACTCCCTGGGCCATGGCTGAAAATGGACAAGCATACAGTCGGATTGTCCCAGTTGACAAATGTGGGGATATGTGGGAGCGAGTGGGTGTAAGCCTGTTTAGCCACCAGTATGCAATTATCACACTGGTGAAGCAATGTAGAAGCTAACTCAGTGCAAGACTCCGCAACCAGAGGTCAGCAATGCTGAGCCTTGCACAAACCAGCACATACCCACCTACAATTGCTCTACAGTGCCTTGCTCACTCTGTAGCCAACAGCTGTCATCGTGGCCATTAACAAAATAATCTGCACTGCCAGGTTGCAACCCCCCAACCCTGCACACTATAGTTGACGTGAGTTCCACTAAGCCATGGCGGATACACATTCAGCTGCTGTGATCACAAACATATCATCCATCATAGTCATCCAACAGTATAGGAAATGTATATAAGTGTGTAGATTACTACCAGCAAACATGTGTCCATTGCTCAACCACAGTATTCTAGCGCTGCGCAAACCCACGCACACCCGCGTACAACCGCTGAAATGTCCCTTACTCACTCTGTATCCAACAGCCGGTGCTCTGCCCAGCAACAAAATATACACCTTCTGCAAGGCCCAAACCCAGGACCCTGCACATCATACACTACGTGATTTACCAGTAAACCATTGCAGATGTACATAACCCTCTTATTTTCACAAACATATGCAGCAAAATCAGCCAACAGCACAGGAAATGTAGTAATATCATACCACACAACTTCTTAATGCAAGAATTCTGTACAAAGTGAGCCATAATGTGGGTACAAATAGTGATAACTGTCAAATATTGCTCTAATATACTTAAAACACTGCTAGTTTCACAGTTATATGTAGTAGAACGGGTCTACCTGAGATGGTTGACAAGCCATTTGATCGACTTTCATTTGGTCGACAATTCATTTGGTCGACAGGCAGATTTGCCCCCCTCCCCAATGTTGTGCGACCCTGGAGTTGATATATATAGTTAGGGGGGGTGAAGCCCCCCACATAACATGCTTGTCGACCAAATGAAAGTTGATCAAATGACTTGTCGACCATCTCAGGTAGACCCAGTAGAACACATATTTTGAAGGAGATGAAAAGTCTGAAACACGAATGTGTCGGCACGAGTGACTGACCTCAATCCTAAGATCATCCATGTCAGTTGCCAAGAGAATGTGGTACAGGCCACATATATAAGCTGAACATGCATGGACATATGGACAGATATATATATATATCTGTAAATGTAGACAGATAGACAGCTATAGGTATATATATGCGTTAAGTATGACTCACAAATAACCATATAACAGCAATTGTACATATATAAATATGCTCAATCTATATATTCATATATATATATATATATATATATATATATATATATATATATATATATATATATATATATATATATATACATACACACACACACACACATACATATATATATATATATATATATATATATATATATATATATATATATATATATATATATATATATATATATATATATATATATATACATACATATCTAGAACTGTATCAATGTCCATATCTATCTCTCTGTATATGGGGGTTTCACATATATAATCATGCAATCATGCAAATATACATATATATATATATATATATATATATATATATATATATATATATATATATATCTATATACACATGGTTCCCCTTGACTTGATCGACACGCCAAAACACCGACGCTCAGAAGACCGACTCCAGAAGACCAACGAGACAGATGATCGACAAGGTGAAATCCCAACAGCCGAAACACTGACATGGGCAACGTGTGAGCGCGACTCGGTAAGTGTGTGATAGTGAGGGATTTAGCGTTAGGGAGCGGACAGGTAAGTGTGAGATAGTGAGGTATTTAGGGTTAGGGTGCGGGAAAGGTGAGTGTGCAGTAGTGTTGGACTTAGGGTGCGGCTAAGGTAAGTGTGCGATAGTGACGGAGTTTAGGTTTAAGGGTGGGTTAAGTGAGTTAGGGTGCGGGTAGTGTAAGAGTGCGATAATGACGGACTTTAGGTTAAGTGGCGGGTTACGTGAGTTAGGGTTAGGGTGCGGGTAGGCTAAGTATACGATTGTGACGGACTGTAGGTTTAGTGGCGGGTTAAGTGAGTTAGGGTTAGGGTGCGGGTAGGGTAAGTGTGTGGTAGTGTCGGACCTTAGGGTTAGGGTTATGGTTAGTGCATGTATAGTTGTGTGTAATGTGTAGTTTACGTTTTGTGTGTCGGTGTTTTGGGTGTCGGTGTTATGGTGTTCGGCTTTGTGGCATGTCGGTGTTGTGATAGGGATCCATATATATATATATATATATATATATATATATATATATATATATATATATATATATATATGTATTTACCTATATACAGATAGACATGTGTATAGCATTTCCACATGGGAACGACATCCTGAACCACTCCGTACAACATAACAGACCAGAAGCACAGTTAATGGGGGTGGGGGCACAAATGAGGGACACCTGGTAATCACTGCTATGCAACCCCCCAGTCCTAACTGATATGTTGTGCAATCCAATATCCAGCATATGCAAGATATATTGGTACATGCACATATACACAGACAAAAGGTAATAGTAGCCATACATATGTAGAAGTAGTATGGATGTACTGGGTGCAATGTATATCCTTCATCCACAAGCCCTGTAACTGGTACCTGTGACATGTGTAGTGTGGTAACCAGCCCCACAAAAAGAATACTTACATTACACATATACCCACTCACAATTCAAAGGACATGACACAACACACAGGTATGTATACATAGACAACCTTTATATGTGTACTATACAATAATGTATGCCATTACTGACAGCAGACAGAATTTGTAATATTTAACCAGTGATGGATGCAAGGCCCACACAAAGCAGTAGATGCAGACAGTAAGGATATATAACATACTATGGTGTCTAGGCCAAGCCCTTCAGTTTGTACAACAGTAGACAAAGGATTTGCCTTCAAGAAAGTAACAATCAACAATATCAGATGTAGTTCAGCAGCCTCCAATTACACCCTACAGTAAAGCCCTAGGGGGACAGTCATTACTAGTGGTAATGTCACTGTATCTGTCACACGTATGGACCCTCACCAACAAATGTTGTGGGAGTCCACAATATGACTGGGATGATAGCAGGAATGCTAGCACTAATTAATGATAGGCCATTACCTAACAACCCCTAACCGTATCACAGCAGGACAAAGCCTGCCATATATGTGGAGGACAAAGGCAGGAACAGACGGCCATACTCACAATATTGCTGTTACACACCCTGGAACTTGCTGGTGTTACAGGATGTGTTGCAACATACCCTTATGCAGGAATAAGAAATCAGGAACACAAATGGATGTAGCCATGTACTGATAGCACGCAACACACACTGCCAGTGTAATATCTGACACAGGACCTGTGTGGTGGACAGACAACACATGATAGACATACCTCTGTCCAGCAAGAGGATAGGCCCACAGTGATGAGCTATGCAGACAGACTGCATTCCAAGGTAAACTAGTATGTACACACACACACACACACACACACACACACACACACACACACACACACACACACACACACACACACACACACACACACACACACACACACACACACATACCATGTAACACCAGTACAATACAAAGCATAACACAACTCTACTCACAGTCTGTCTGTATTTCCTGGTTCCCCTACATATATGTGGCTGACCTGAGTGTGCAGGTTCTCCTGTAAGAGGTATTGCTACCTGCTGTCTGTAACATTGATGCCCACACACAGGAAGGATGTTCATCACACATGAAATGTACAGGGAATACGCCCACAAGATGTAGGGATTCACAGTGGGTGGTTGCCATGACAGTGGTAATTGGAAGTACTACACATGTAATTTTATATATATATATATATATATATATATATATATATATATATATATATATATATATACATACATATGTGGCTATCTAGATAAGTATATGTCCATATATTTCCACCATATGTCCTGGACATGGAGTGTAGTCCTACCCCAGCCCCTATAGTCCCAAAGTCGTAGTGCAAGGGGATGTCAGGTATGTATAACAGGTATATTACTACACTATTGCTACTGTCGTTGGGATTGTCATCACAGACATGGTGTGTGTGAAAGGTGACATCTGCTTATAACTTGTGTGTCATTGGCTACTGACAGACATCCTAAGGAAATCATTGTAAAGTCCCGCCACTAGCAAGTAATGCCCCTGTGGAGTGCAGCAGAGATATTGGCCAATATATGTGGAACTTCGGACACACCCTATACAGTCCAGAGGTATACACATACTCTCTTAGTGCACAACATGTGTACCAGGCCTGGCAATATGGATGTAGACAGCCATGTAGCTGGGGATAACACATAATGACTGGTATACATTTGCCACCATAGGTTTTGGATTCACACACTCCTGTCTGGCCTGACACATAATGACTGCTGGTACAGGGGTGCCATGGACACATACTACCCACTAGATATTGACATACATCTGTACAGCATCCCATTGCTCTATCTGACATACATGACTTTTAAGGAAGGCCCGGCAGCAGTACATCTGGCAAGTATCTGTACATGACATCTCACTGGGTAAGGTCACTAAGCTGCTACACATGTAACAATGCACTGTGCAGGCTACAGGCAGACTGGCTCAACAGTGGCCTACATCTCGTATGGGGGAATGCACAAGTACCTGCATATATAGCAGGCTCCACAGCCATGTCACAGCACAGGGTAAGATACACCTGTGTGAAAGTGCATAACCACAACGAATGTCAACACAACCACATCCAGATATGGTAAGCTAGCATAATATTACAGTATATGGACTATCTGTTCTACACCATCCTCATATGTGCTACTCACAGAATGACCCTATATATACTGGGCTGTTACACAGTTTGGTCTGATGGCTGTCTGTGGTATGGGACATGTGTGTGTATGGCCCTACAAACATGTACGGCAAAATGGTACCATACAGTCGGGCAGCATGTAACATCAGATAGAAGGGGAACTAGAACAATGACATCTACCACAGTCTGTACACAGGCTAAAGAACATTTAACAATACGCACACTGCCAACATTCACCATTACTACACAGACCTCAGTACTGTACAAACACCCACAGAATGTTCAGGTTATGTCATGAAATGTAACCCCTACTGTACATGACGTGTAGCAATCTGATATATCAGTGGCTGGGAGGGTGGCCTAATGGTTAAAGTGTTTGCCTTGCAAACACAAGGTGCAGGGTTTGAGTCTCACAAGGGATAACTGGCTAAGCTTAAAATGGCTCGCAAGGGCAGTTAGCTTAATACTAATCTATGAACCTATGAACCTATGAATCAATGATGATAAAAACCAGGCTCTCTCACCCACGAAATCAATATCACAAAAACCAAGTCAAAAGCAGCTTCAATGTCCAATAAAGATGTCACCATAGACCAGAATAAAATCTATGAAGAGCCTTTATTAACTGTAAGCGCTTTCGCGTAGCAACCACTACGCTTCATCAGACAGTGCATTTAACATTTAAAAACTTCAATTTATACAATAAAAAAAAAAAAAAAAAAAATGAAATAAGTAAACTATTCACTATAATTTTAATTAATTAATTATATATAGTTAAGAGACCAAGGCAGACATTTCAGAAAAGACCTCAAAGCCTTAAAGGCAAACAGTTTCATTGATATCTGATCAGTCTATTGTCATGTATTAATATATCCATTTGTGCTGAAATAATACAATATAATAACACATAAAAAAAAACATATAAAAAAACAATAAAAAACTTAAAAAGTTTAATCTATGCGTAATCCGTAAAATTAGCCCGGACAACTCTTGAATAAAATTGTTTTAAATGATGTTCATATATTCATGAAAAAAATGATGTACTTCATAAGTCTAACTCTTTTTTATATATATAAGAATGTACATAAACTCTATTATTAGTGAATCATGAAGATGAAAATATAATCTTACACCCTTTATAAATACTCTTGAATATAATGATTAATAGGACTAAATATGTAATGTAATTAACAAATAAATAAATACATGATATAGTAAATCAATAAGTAGGTGAATGAATAATTATAAGTTATAAAAGTTATAAAAACTTATGATATATAGATATATTTAGTGTGGCTAAATATATATATAATATAAAATAAAAATAATTTAATTTAGTGGAAATATAAAAATAAAAATATAAAAAACACATAAGTAGTTGATGTGTTGAATATAATAAATAAATATCAAAATAAAATATCAAAAATGTAAAAAAGTATGTAGTACATATATAAAAACTATACTCATCTATCTTTATATACTTATGAGGAAATGTATCTGAGCAGAAACAAAGGAATACCTGATAAATACTAAAACCAAAAACTATAAATCTATCTGGCTTTAACAACTTTAATAGAAAGAAACCTGGTTAATACAAGGAGGTATATGGGCAGCCAATCTCAAAATAATCCCATTTTGTATCTCCTTACTGTTCAGGTGCAGTGTGTTATCTCCACCTGTTTTACTAAAAAGCAAAAGTACCTAAAATCCAAAATGGTGTTAGGGCATTTAGTTCATTTTTTTCTTCAATATATATCATACAAATGACCATAGATCTTTTTTTTATCTTTAGTTTAGTAAGGGTCAACATAAAAAGGCATTTTTTTCAAGTTGCAAAAGATATAGATAAACTTAGTCAACAAATGGCAAAAAACCTTGGTTGAAAAATATAATTCAGTGTAGGGTGTTGAAATTCTAATATTCTGGAAATAGAACCACATCTGTTGCAATTATGGCAGGGAAAAGTGCCCTTCTTATGACTGGAGAGTAAAGACAAAGGTTGAGTGATATAGTGATATATACACAATAACTGGTTTACCCCCTATTTTGCTTAACAAAAGGGTCTGTGACAAGGACCTTCCAATTATTGTAAAAAATCTTTTTAATACCATTGGTAATACTTGTGTAGTTTAAAGTTACAGCTACAAATTTAGTTTGATCATAGCCTCTTTCTTTAAAGAGTAACTCTAATCGATCTGCTTCAAGATGTAGTGTGGATGTATCTTTGCAGAGTCTTGTTAATCTAATGAATTGGCTTTTAATAATGCCAGGGAAAATGTACCTGGGATGCATACTATCGAAAAGTAGGGAGTATATTCCTTGGTTGTTTTCCTATATATAAGAAGTTTTAAAAAGATGTAGTTTCAAGATAAAAACAATGAGAATTTTCATCCACAGTCAAACCTTTATCTTAGCAAACAAGGGGTGGGTAAACAGACACTATTCATGGTGCACAGCACATATGCACCACTTCATGTACAACATATGTACAAAGGTTGACAGAGGTGTGGCTGACACTACATACACAGGGCCAGTATGGACATGTTGCTGTGATAACCTCATAAATTTACCAGTGTAACAGGGTTTGTTGCAACATATGTCCAATGAGGGATATGAAGTCAGGAACTGTCACGGCCTTCACCAGCTACAGACTGCAATCCTCACACTACCTTCTGCATTCCACAGATAGCAGCAACATGGCTAACACATGAAACCAAAGGCACAACACTGCCCAGTCAGCAGATGACCCTGCAGATGGGGATTCCTCATATACATGGAACTGACATAGCAGGTATTGCAACATGTACGACAGGCATATCCAGACAAACACTGTTAAACCAACATTACTCCAAATGCAGTATAGCAGCACTTACAGTCTGTAGTCAGGTCAGGCACATCCCCCTCCTGTTTGTTGCCCTCTTTCCACAGTGTATGTTGTTAGAGGTAAATCCCCAATCCATCTGAGATGCTGTTTGCCAAACGACAGATCTAGTTCCTGCTCACAGTGACAGAAAAGGGCCAACACCACCATGATGTTCCCAGGTATTGGAGTGCGTTTCCATGCAATTGGCTATGGGAATGTTACCATAGCTGTTCCACATGCAATCAGCTAGGGGAGCACTGCAATTTGTGCAGAGGCCATCAGCTGATCATGAGCATCACTTAAGATACACATGCTGCTGCCTAAGAAAAGCAGGTGTGGGTTTCCACATCCACATGAGAGGGAGTGGGGGAGGCAGACAAAGGCAAATACATGTCAGGGAGGGGTGGGAGAGTAAAATTGAAGCATTTTTGTGTCACACACCTACTAGCCAAGGGTATCAAATCCCTGACAACTATGTAGTGCTATCACAGTTCGATACAGTTATTCGATGCGCCGCATGGGGTATTTGCTGGGGAGCACTCAGAACATATATGTGATGGTGAGTGATATCTGCAACAGGGATACGGTGGATATACAGTAGGTGACGTACACGTGCCTGTCTGCATGAACAGGTGCCAGCGTCAATACAGGCAAAGTCACACAGGGACGCACACACTGACATACTTGGCAGGGCCAGGAATGCAACTCATCACTAGTGGGATTGCCACAACACATCAATGTGCAGGTAACACATGCACCACATGGGTCATACGGAGGTTGTATGGGCAGTGAGTATGAAGAGGTATCAGACATCAGACAGTGTGCTTCACTGTGCCCTAGAGGGTTGTAGTGAGTGTGGATGTGGGCATACGCACCATACAACACACACACGAACACACAGGGTGCCAGTTCTGACATGCATGGGTGCATGTCTGCACGGGTATGTGGTGGTCAACAGTGCCAGCAGGCTATACAAGGGTATGCGATGGGTATACCTTGGCATCAGGCCACATGACAATGGTCTGAATTGTGGCTCAGGCCTGTAGTTTCTGCATTTGCCCACATAGGTGGGTACTGCATCCCCCATCCACTCACCTGGGTGACTATTGTGTGTGGCCAATGCTGTGTGTCACTTGTCATGTATGTGTCCCCTAGTCCATGACATGGATGGTGTCTAAGATGTGCACACCTCCCACATGCATGTACATTGACATATGGAACTGTACCTGGGGTGTCTGGCCAATGCTGTGAACACAGATTATCATCAGATGTGCCAGTCTTGCCCACCTGTGACATGAACTGGTAATGGTCAGCAGGTGTACCCTGCACCTAGATTGATAGCATGGTAACAGCATTCCCTGATGTCAGTGTCATCTGTCCATAAAAGGCATGTTGTCAGGCATGGTATGTCTGTTGTGAGTCTCATGTGAAGGCACAGTGGGGTTGCTAACTGTGATTGGCTGGCCATGATCTCACATGTATGGGTATGGCCTTTCACCCCAGCTTCTTAGCTAATTTACATTTGTTATCTCTGTATGGTTGACATTATGATTAGTAGGGCCACCATAAATGAACTAAGCAAAACCGCCTCCCCACTGCCCACACTCACAGCCACCTCTACACAGGATATGAGTTACAAATGCACACACACACACACACACACACACACACACACACACACACACACACACACACACACGCACACACACACCTGTAATGTCTGGGAGCAGAATCCCTACCTAACTAATCTTCAGCACTACACAGTTATAGTACATGCCACAGACATTACTGAAGTACATTTTCCCCAAAGGTGTATTTCACAATGAATTACATCAGCAGGATTACCAAAGTAGGGCATGTCAACTGTACTGCGGGTGACTAGCCTAAAATGCATTGCTCCCTAACACAGACAGTGGTACACACACAAAACATCCACAACTGACAAGTGTGGGTATAGAACCCCTGATCAAGGTCTATATCACACTATGGCATGGAGCTGTTATAGGACACACCACAGGGATTACTACAGAAACCCTTCCCCAAAGGTGTATTTCACAATGACTGACATCAGCAGGATTGCCAAAGTAGGGCATTTGTAATGTACTGCGAGTGAGTAGTCTATAATGCATTGATCCATACATAGACATTGAAACACACACAAAACATCCGGAATTTCCATGGATGAAGATGGAACCCTACCACTGTTCTAAATCACACTACAGCAGTACGCAGTTACAGGACGCGCAACAGAGATTAGTGAGATACAACCTTCCCAGAGGTGTATTTCTAGGTGAGTGACATCAGCAGCCTTGCCAATGTTGAGTATATGAATTCTAAGGAGTGTGAGTACCCTAAAAAGCATTGTTTTCTACTCAATCAGACACACACATACATTATCACAGTTGGCAAGTCTGGGGTTAGAACACCTACCTATCTACTTCATCATGCTACAGCAGTATGCAGTTACAGGATGCACTACAGAGATTACTGGGTTATGACTTTCCCAGAGGTGTATTTCTAGGTGAGTGACATCAGCAGCCTTGCCAATGGTGAGTATATGAATTGTACGGTGTGTGAGTAGCCTAAAAAGCATTGCTCTCCACTTAGACACACACACACACACACACACACACACACACACACACACACACACACACACACACACACACACACACATACAGTTGCCAGGTCTGGCATTAGAACACCTACCTAACTACATTATCACACTACAGCAGTATGCAGTTATAGGACACGCCACTGAGATTACTGGGCTATTATTTTCCCAGAGATGTATTTCTAGGTGAGTGACATCAGCAGCCTTGCCAAAGTTGAGTATATGAACTGTATGGAGTGTGAGTAGCCTAAAAAGCATTGCCCTCTACTCAGTCAGACACACACACAGATTCACACACAAACACACAGTTGCCAGGTCTGGGGTTAGAACACCTACTTAACTACTTTATCACACTACAGCAGTAAGCAGTTACAGGATATGCTACAGTGATTACTGGGCTACCACTTTCCCAGAGGTGTATTTTTAGGTGGGTGACATCAGCAGCCTTGCCAAAGTTGAGTATATGTATTGCACGGAGTGTGAGTAGCCTAAAAAGCATTTCTCTCTACACAGTCAGAGACAGACAGACACACACACCCTCACACACTCGCCAGGTCTGGGGTTAGAACTACTATCTAACTAGTTTATCACTACAGTAGTATGCAGTTATGGGACACGCCATGGAGATTACTGAGCTACAGCTCTCCCAAAGGTGTAATTCACAGTGGATGACCTCAGCAGGCTTGTCATAATACTGCTATGGGGAGGGCAGTGTGTGCATGGGCCATACCCCATTCAGGTAGAGGTTGACATGCCACATGCAGGCACACATAGGGTCATAGGTCACAGGTACGTGTATACAGCTACTAGATGGCTACTTCCTTGTGCAGTCATGTTGCACAGCTGGCACGTGCACCACATAGTCTGTCATGCTGACAGGTACTGGTCGCTAGTATCTGCAGTGAGTTGCATCCGCACCTCATGTGTTTGGGGCCCTTTGGCTATGTGCTGGGTGGGACAGGTCCGAATGGCAACTTGTCATCGTCACCCACTTCCACACATCTATAACCATGTACCTTTGGCTTATTATAGTGTGTTGTCTTTACATATATGTCTGTATTCTTATCCACTGTGTGTGCAAGGCAGGAGTGGTGCATACTGACATGTGTCTGCACTGAGAACTGCGACTGCCAGATATGTCTGGTCCACTGGTGTTTGCAGACATGGCCTTCATGTGTTTACATGTGTGAGCATGCCCAGTATGACCTTTCAGTATGATGTTGACTGACACTGTCTTCATTCCTCTAAGTGTGTGGGCATGCCCAGTATGGCCATCTGTGTTGCATGTGTGGCTCAAGTCCAGGTAGTTTGTACTGCGGTGCTGACTTTTGTGTTGTACACCAACAGGTAGCATGCTGTGTCTGCAGGGTATCCATCAGTCATTTGGCATCGACTGTTGCTACATTTCTGCATAGTGTGGGGGGGGCACACCTGACTGTTTCTACTGTTCTACACAGGAGTGGGGGGGCACACCTGACTGTTACTATAAGTGTACATTGGATGGGGGGCACACCTGGCACTTGTACACATTTGCTAGGACTGTACTGGTATGTCAGGTACTCCATTTCATTCTGTAGTCTTACCTATCCTGCTGGCTAGAGGCATACCAGTGTACTACAGATCCTAGCTTTGTTTACCTACATATTAGTTTCTGACTTCCTAGCCTTCACAACTTACATCCCACTGTCTGGCCTGCTGTGGTTTGTCTGTGTAGGCCTGGGGGAGGGGTTACCCATAAGGCACATTCAGATGCCATAGTACAGCATTTGTTTGTGTTGGTCTTCACCTGTCCTGCTGGTTGAGACTGTTGTTGGGTATGTGAACCTTCATGACTGGCATGTGTGGCTCTTATGGACACACATGTCACTCAGCCCATTTCCTGCAGTGGGTTTTGTCACCCTGTGTAGTACTGGCTACTGTGGTGACTCCAGTATGTGTTACAGATGTCATGGTGCCACTATGGGTGTCTACTGTCTGCTGCCTTAATATTTGGCCACCCAATTCCCTTGCATGGTCACATCCATACCATAGCTACAGGTAACAACACATTCTACTCCATTTGGCAACTGGTAGGTTGATTGACTTACCTTGAGGGTGTGCCGGACTTGAGGATGGTGCTGGAGGGCTGCCTATGTCGGATGCACATAGTACACTCCATATACATGGTTGGGCACAGGTAGTGTCATGTTTGGCATCCCTTTTACTGTCTATGCGAGTCAGAGAGAGGTGTCATTCCCTAGGTCCCTACTGTGACAGTGCATATGCTATGTGTTCACTCTTTGCCAAGGCCAGGGCATACTGGGCACACCTCCTTCTGCCTACTGGGGCAGGCTCAGGTTGCTCCTCCTCTGAGTCACTCTGTACCTATACAGGCCTTGGCATTGGTGGGGGGCTGTGTAGCCCTGCCCCATTCTGTTCCTGCTGCAGCTGTTTCTATAGGATCATATTGTGTAGCATAGAACATACCATGACAATTTAGGTATGTGTAGCTGGTGAATACTGCAGGGCCGCACCGGATGTGTCCAGACACCGGAACTGTGACCTGAGCATCACAAACACATGCTCTATTATATGTCTGGCCTGTGAGTGTGCCTCATTATGGCATTGTTGTTCAGGTGTGTGTGCGCATTTCTGATGGATGTCATCAGCCACGGCTCCAGTGGGTACCTAGTATCCCCCACTAGGTGACCGTAGGGGATGTCCACATTGGCAAATCTGTAGTACAGCTGTGCCAGATGTCATATGTTTGAATCATCATAGCTTCCAGGGCAGCCAGCACAAACGTTCATTATAATGCCCTGGGCATCACATACGGCCTGGCAGTTGATGGAGCGGATGCCCCTGTGGTTGATGTAGGCCCTACCCTGCTCACCGGATGGTGCTTTGATGTGTAAGTGCGTGCAGTCTATAGCACCCACTACCCCAGGATATTCTGCTATTTGGTGGAAGAGATGCATATTGCTGGTCAAAACCTCATGTGTGTTGAGGAAATATACGTGCTCACTGGCATGTGCTGACATGGCAACCAGGAACTTGTGGAATACTCTGGATGCTGATGCCTGTGAGATGCCCATGATATTCCCAGTTGTGCTTTGGGAGGTACCTGTGGCTAGTTCATAGGTTCATAGGTTCATAGTATACCTAGGCCTACACATACCTTGGCATCCACTGGGATGGGTTCCCCTCGGCCAGTTTGGTGTCAGGTGTGGCCTGCACAGCTCAACAATTTGCTGTAGGAAGTCTCTGCCCACCCTATAGCACTCCACTATCTCCAGCTCATGTAGCCCTGGTAGGTTACCCTGGGTCTGTACACTCTTCTCTGTCTCCTCACTGTAGGTTGTCCGGCAGCATTCACATCCTCACCACCCTCAGCCTCTTGCACATGTTGTTCTATGTTGACTGCTGCAGCCCTTTTCATTTTGTAGGTTTATT